>NC_081419.1:52451615-52676615 GCF_949786415.1 Peromyscus eremicus
GTAGATGAGATGTCTGCTTCTCACCACAAAGAAATGCTCATCCAAGGAAGCTTGAGCACCACCACGGACAAGCCAACTTTTGTTCATGTTGCCAAGGTTTCATGGGTGTTCTGCTTACAAATTCAACATTCCACCCTGCAAATTCCAAAGGAGGTCAGCTCATGTACTCTCTACACCTGTTAAAATGAAGTTGAGAAAGGGTTCTCACCACCTGGCACCATGACAGTATCATCTAGAAATCGCATCATATTTTGAGGACAAGGAAAACGATCTCTAGCTAACTAGAAAATAGAAACAGTACAACTGCAGGTCAATGGTTCTAAGTGGATATCCTAAAATGGATAAAACACTTTTTAAACAACAGTATTTCACAAATCCTTTTTTGTCATCAAGGATTGGAACTAAGATATAGTCTTCACATTTGTGTGAATCACACAGTTGAAGATTTCTAAAATTTTGTTGTGAAATGCTGTCTCTGGTAGAATTTTCACACTGTCCATTGGGACAGTGAAGAGTGCCTAGGAAGAAATGGATCACCTCCAATAATCAAAGTATAAAACATTCACATCTTGAGGAGAGCCACTAACCTGCAGACCTCTGCAGGATTTCCTAAGTGCTTGCTTTGAAAGATAAAGAGCATTAAAATTTCTCCACCCATTTCTATCTATTGCACAAATTGTTTCAGTCTTTAAGAGAAGAATAAGGAGAGTGTGGGAAGAGTTGGAAGGAGATGGGTGAATGATGTAACTACAGTATTCATATATGAAATTCTCAAAAAACTTAAAGAGAAAACCAAGAAACAACCTTCTAGCCTTTTGTGGTCTCATTGGGAAATTCGATTTTACAAAATGTGGCCCCATTAAAGTTTGTCAACAGCTGATTATTTTTGAGACAGGATCTTGTGTAGCCCAGTCTAGCCTCAAACTCTCTATGTAGCCGAGAATGAACTTAACTTTTGGTCCTCCATTTCTCAAGTGCTAGGATTATAGCTGAGTTGCCACATCCTGTTCATGTGGTGCTGGGCTCAAACCCAGGGCTTCATGCTCCATTCCCAGGCCCAGCATCTGATCACTGACTCCAGTCTTCCTATCTTTTCCCAATACTTTTGTAAACATCATGGTTCCTATTGTGCTCTGAAATCACAAGCCAGAGATCAACCAAGGAAAAGCTTGATAACAGCTATGAGGAGATTTTTTAATTCATTTTGATACATAAAGTGTAGAAGGAAACTTCAAAGGTAAACAGAATGTTCTGGGGTCATGCTGAGTGTTTTGTAATTAATGGGGATACTCTAACAAGTCATATAACATTTCTGAGTTCATCAGCTAAGTAGAAATCAGACCTCCAGAACTATCTCAAGGACTAAGCAAAAGATGATACGAGGAAAAGCAAATAGTGTCTGGCCAGTCGGTAAGGGTTCAGTCAACAGGGCCATCAAGTGTCATCTAGAGAGTTCTCATACCCATTTGCTAGGAGGACTGAGAGACAACACACTGTGCCACAGGGACCAGTGTGTGCTCTACCAAACACCAGGTGCCATTGCTGCTGCTGCTGCTGCTGCTGCTGCTGCCGCTGCTGAAATGTGCAGGATGGGCTCTGCTACAGGGCTTGACATTTACTTCAATGTGAACAATTCCTTTGTTCAGCTCCCACCCCCTTCATCTCCTTGTTCTGCTTCTGGAAGGAGACACTTGGCAATTTCACACTAAAGAACTCACTGTGGGAAATAATTAAGGATACTGAATTTTAAATTCAGTTCCCAAATTTCTTAAGAATAAAGTCACTGTTTTTTTTGTTGTTGTTGTTTTTTTTAGTAAGAACTAACATTTTTGATAGAGTCACTCCTGCCAATTTTTGTTACTATCTATCCATGTTCTGGACAGGTGAAAAGAGTGCCTCCTAGGTGCAACCACAGGATGGATGGATTGGATGCAGTGACTCTGCTTGTCTGGATACACACGTACTCGGTTATTATTCGAT
This sequence comes from Peromyscus eremicus, assembly GCF_949786415.1. Lineage (NCBI taxonomy): Eukaryota > Metazoa > Chordata > Mammalia > Rodentia > Cricetidae > Peromyscus > Peromyscus eremicus. The sequence goes on from NC_081419.1 coordinate 52,453,596, forward strand.
TTCATTTCTACCAAGGAGAGCCTCTGCACTGCTGCTGGGGTTTGACTCTTAACCGGATGCTTGATTCACCATCAAGGTGGAGGTAGACCTTTCAGGAACTAGAGTTACATCTGGCCCGTGGTTCTTTCCACTCTTGTGAAGTCTTGATTTGCTATGTAAATAACCTCTATTCCAACGCTTCTGCAGCCACACCTGGGCTGCTCTGCCATGCCTTCCTCACCAGGATGAACTGAACCCTTCTGAATCCACGAGTTAATATAAATCACACACACACACACACACACACACACACACACACACACACACACAGTTTCCATTCGGTATTTTGTCACAGTGGTAAAAAATAATATGATTTGCCAATTGGAAAAACCATCAAGTTTTGGGGTCACTGCATGAAATTGTGTTCTAGAATGTTGACCGTGGAATTACTTCCTGGTCTGGTTTTGACAAATTTAGATTTTTTTTTTAAGAAAACAATATAATTGATAGCATTGGGCCCTTGGTTATCCTAAAACTACCAGAGATACCAAATGCTTACATCTAAGAAGGATATGGTCTATGGACACAGAAATCCTCCACTGAAATGTTTTAGTACTTCCCAGAGATGGAGGTGAGATCTCTGTGGTGATATATTGTGTGTCCCCCCCCCAATATATTGTACACCCTAATAAAGCTTATCTGAGGATCAGAGGAAAAAGCCAGCCACTATATTAAACACAAAGGTCAGGCAATGGTAGCACACGCCTTTATCCTAGCATTCGGGAGGCAGAGATCCATTCAGATCTCTGTGAGTTCATGGTCACATTGGGAACAGAGCCAGGCATGATGGCATACACCTTTAATCCCAGTACTAACCATAGAGGTCTGGTCTGTACAGCCAGGAAGTGATGTAGCTAGGCAGAGAGAGGAAGTGAGATGCAGAACAGAAAGGCATATAGCCATGGGTATACAGAAAGTAGGTCTCTTTGGAAGCTGAGGAGTTGGTGAGGTAAGGTTGGCTGTGGCTTGTCCTATTCCTCTGATCTCTCGGCCTCACCCCAATATCTGGCTCTAAGGTTTATTTTTTTATTAATAAGACCATTTAGCAATTTGTCTTTCAGATCTCTGAAAGGTAGGTTATGCCTACACCTTTGTCCATAACTACAGCCCAGATGTCTCTGATCATCTGCCCAAACTGGAGCTTGAAAGGCAAAACTGAATGTGGTTTTCAAATCCAATGGTGCCCAGGCCATAGGAAGTTTTCATTGTCCCGGGACTTGACTGACGTACTTTTGACTAATCAAGTTGAGCAGTTAATTGCAGAAGGATGCCTGGGTGGTTCCTGTCTGCACAAGATAAAGAAGCTTTCCAATCATGCAAATGTGTGAGGCATTCGGCAACTAAACAAACTGTCTGGTAGCATTTCAAAAAGAGTGTTTTATGAAGGGTTTCTTCTAGAATCTGATGTCATGTCATCCTTAGTTCTCAGAGTCCTAAGAAGACAGAGGGTAGGATAAAGAGGGAGAAAGTAAAGAGCAAAAGAAAACAAAATCCTACATTTGGCAAACCAAATTACATCTTTTGTTTGTTTGTTTGTTTGTTTTTCGAGACAGGGTTTCTCTGTGTAGCTTTGCACCTCTCCTGGAACTCACTTTGTAGACCAGGCTGGCCTCGAACTCACAGAGATCCGCCTGCCTCTGCCTCCCAAGTGCTGGGATTAAAGGTGTGCACCACCACTGCCCAGCATCAAATTACATCTTAAAATTTTTCTGTAATTTGATTCTTACCTCCCTGCAACGGTGATATTAATTTACTATGGATTTTGTTTTGTTTTGTTTTTGTTTTTTCAAGTCAGGGTTTCTCTACTTAGCCCTGTAGGCCAGGCTGGCCTCAAACTCATAGATCTGACTGTCTCTACCTCTCGAGTGCTGGAATTAAAGGCATACACCATCACTGCCCAGCTTTATTATGGATTTTTTTTTAATACAGAAAAACTTTTCAAAGGGGAGATTTTAAGTCATTGGATTAAAAAAAAAGTATAACTTTTAAACATCAAGAGTTTTCAGATCCTTTAATCTATGTGTAATTAGCAATGCCTTTTCCTCCACATGGCTTTGTAGTCCCTATGAATACAGCTTGGGAAATTCTGTCAAAAGGAGAGGCAACATTTAGCATATAATTTCATACTCAGCTTCTAATTAATATTTGTAAATCCTTTCCTGGGAATTTTTTTTTTGTCAGTAGGGTAGTGCCTGAGAGAGACAGACAGTTGGAATTCGCTCCACTAACCCACCCATCAGGGGTGAGAAATAAGGTGGAGATGGAGGTAGTTAGGTAGATAGATGGCCAACATTACTTCTTCCGTAATTGGCCCCAACACACACAATCTCTGCAAATAGACATCTCATGGTGTGCTGGTAAATTTTACGTGCTCCCCTGTTGGGGCCAAGAGTGACAGGGAGCTGGTTTAACATCATCTGGGGATATATTTATGTGGGTGCTTCTGGGAAAGCTTGTCTTTTGAAGTAGGTGGTCTTCCCCAAGGTGGAGGGGATCCTCTGCTCCGTGAAGGCACCAAGAAAACACAAAGGTACAATTTGCTTCCTGCTGAGGTGAACACAGATCTTCTGCCCCAGCTCAGGTGGTTCTCAAGCCTCCAGGTCCAGACTGGAGTCGGAATCATCAGCACTTCAGCTCTGGCTTTGAGCCTCGTCACCAGCCTTCCTGAGCTTGGCCTGTGTGTGTGGCACCTCTCAGCCTCCACAGTGGCATGCTGTGACTTGGCTCCTGTGACTCCGTTTCTCTGAAGAACCCGGATTAACGCAGATGCATTCCTCTAGTGTGTACTGCTTTACCTGGATCACCTAGCCTTCCCTCTCTCCTTTCCAAAGCCCATTAGAAACACAGTTGGCTCAGCTCTGAATGGACAGCACTTTATTGGGCTTACATGGGACAGGCTAATAGTCTTCCTGGCATTTATGCCTGGTCCTCTACATCTGCTTCTCTTGAGAGTGGCATCTCACGGTTCAACATAAAACAGATCTTTTTTCTTGTTCTTTCCCATAACACATCAGAATGTCTTTCAGAATATGGTCCTGACGTCTCCAGCAGATTATTTTCACCCACATTCCCCTTAGCTTCTTAACTCTGAAAGGTGTCTTTGCTTTAAAACATGGGCCAGTGATTCTGGTGACCTAGCACGAAGAGGCATAATTCGTCACCAGCGTGAGGCCACACCTGTTATATTGCCGTAGGTAACTGATATGGGGCAAGCACTTTTACGTGGGTGCTTGCTTACCCCTTACAAAACCAAATCAAAACAGACAAGATGAAATGTTTACCAACTCTTTCTACATCCCTTTTCTGTGGGTGAGGAAGCCTAAGCTTGCCAACTTCCAAATATCCACAGCAATGCAACAAGATGCTAACCTCGGACTTTCTGACCCCCAAGCCCATGCTTCTTTCCAGATTTTCTCCCTGAACCAGGTGCATCACCATGTTGGAACCTTGTTTCAGGTACAAAAGCAGAAACCATGAGGGCAGGGCCCAGCACTGTGTTCAATAACGAATGACTAAGGTAATACCATCGTGTTCTGACTCCATTTTGTGTTTGCATAGACAGTTCTCAGCCCTCTGTTACCCTCCCCGAAAACTCACATCTGCCTTGGCAACATCTTTGAGATATCCATGGCCTTGATGATGGCCCATATGTATAACCAAAATAATTGGGAAGTTATGTCTAAAATAAATACTACGCTCTGCCAGGAATAAATATTTCAAGGTTACTCCAACCCTAACTTTGATGTATCTTTGTGGGTTTTTCCTTTAAAAATACTGTATCCCTGAACTTGGGCCCCAAGTGAGTTTTTGGAGGCTGAAGCCGAGCTTGGTCTGGCCATCAATAAAAAGGAATTAAATTTTTTTTTGTTTGGTTTTTTGTTTTTTGAGACAGGGTTTCTCTGTGTTGTTTTGGTGCCTGTCCTGGATCTCACTCTGTACATCAGGCTGGCCTTGAACTCACAGAGATCCGCCTACCTCTGCCTCCTGAGTGCTGGAATTAAAGGCATGCGCCACCATGCCCTGGAGGAATTGAAAATTTTAATTGGCTTAATCAGCATGGGTTGTCAACAATTATCTCATGTGGATCATTACAATAATAAGTCCTTTCAGTGATTTTAATGAGTACTAACTTTTTTTTTGTTTTAAATCCTGTCTGGAAACCACACAGGGAAACTTTAGGTCAAAGGAAATAGATATAATTTTCTGGCAGAATTGTTAACACAGGTGTGATCTGTTTCAAAAAGACGGATTTGTTGTCCTTGACCTGGAGTACTTTTTTTTGGCTTTGATGGACAGGAGGGCCTTGTGTTCCTAGGTCCTTCCAACTTTGAGTGAAGAGTACCATTAAATCTTAGGCTAAGCAACAACATTTGAAAAATCAAAATAAGTCTCGACACTTAAAATTTAACCCAATGGGCTGGAGAGCTGGCTCAGTGGTTAAAAGCATGTACCGATCTTTCAGAGGACCAGAGTTCAATTCCTAATATCCACACGAGGTGGCCCACAGCTTGTAACTTCAACTTCAGAAGACCCAATTCTTCTGGCCTCTGAGGTCACTTGCACACACATGTACATACTCACACACAGACACACACACATGGCACATAATTAAAAATAATGAAAATAAATCTTAAAACATGGAGCCTCACAAAGAACAGGATGTCCCCTGCACAGATGCTGGGGCCAATCAGGAGTGGGCTGGGGATCGCTGTTGCTCTTTTCCCATCGCCCACTGCAGGGACATGCCATATATTAGCAGGTTTTTCACAACAGACTAATTCAGATTCCCCTGTCAGACAAATCCCACCTGTGAGCACGGCTGTCCACACCACATAACACCATATAGATCAAGAGCTGGGAGAGGCCAGAGTCCTGAACATCATAGCTTTCCATAAAAGTTAATTAATGACAGAAGCATATTGCCAGCAATGGCAGCACAACCCTTATTTATGGTTCAGGAAACTCCAAATGTAGGGACTACCCTTCTCTTTCCCCCCAACCCCGGCAATACCCATGAGGAGCTTACCCAGCCCATTTCAGTAACTCAGTGAGTCATTTGCCAAGTCAGCAAGGAAACAGCGTGGATGACATAAAAATTAATACCACAGCTGAATATCCAACATTCCTCTCAAGGGAGATGGACCACCCCATGGATGCTGCTCTGTTCTCCCCTGTGCCTGTATCTGAACACTTTTACACCTCACATTTTTACTGTTGTTAACAGTTTCAACCCTCCACCTTGGGTCCCCCAAGGAACCCTTGTTGCTGAAAGAGCTTGTAGAAGGCCCCCTCCACGTTCCCCTGCAGAGCCACCACACACAGGCTTGGCCAATTACTAGGGTAACAGCTCTTCAGTAACACATAGTTTGCATTTCAGGGAGGCCATGCAGCTTAGGGGCTGAAAGGGTACAGCTAGGTTCAAGTTCTGGTAAGGTATTCTAAGCATCTCCGTCCACTCACCATCTCGATACTAATAATTACCTTGAGGTTGCCATGGTGTTTGACGTCACGCAATGCGCGCACTTGGGCCCCTGGTGCTCACTAAGAGCAAAGTGAGTGTTAACGGTATTGTGGCTTCTGCTTCCTTCCTTGTTCCCTCTGAGTGCCAGGTACCCACACACAGCTGAGGTCAAGGCCAGGCTAGTACCCTGACACGTTCTCTGTTCCACTCCCCAGACAGACTTGAGGAGGTGGCCGGGTGGTGAGGGCAAACTTTAACTCGTGTACGGATGCGTGTGTCTTCGGCTTATTCCTTCTAAAGACATTCACAACCACTTCCATGTCTCAAGAAGAGGAAGAAAACTGCCCCAGGCGCGGGAGCGGGAAGCGGGATACGCTTTTACGATTTCCACGTGTGGCTTGAGTTTTCTTCTCACATCCGCCCTAAGTAAACCAATGATGCCTTCTCAGAGCTCAGCTTTTATTTCTTTGTTTGAAAAGGACCTAATAACAACCCCCTACCTCTTTCTCTCACAGCGCTCGGAATCGTGATAGGTGACAGATGTCGAAGCCCCCACTTTAAAGCAGAAATCCCCCCGACACACACACACACACACACACACACACACACACACACACACACACACACACACACACGACGATGATGCTTTGGTTGCCTGGGAACAGAAGCAGCAGTAGCGGCTGCCCTCCGTGCTCCTACAAATTATGAGAAAAATGACCATGGTGCTGAGACGTTATCCTGCTTGTGTAAATGAACAGTCATCTCAGCAGTAATTTGTTAAATGGAGAAACAGAAATCCTTTGTGAAGACAGGGGGGTTTATAAATGTTTGATTTGACCCAATCCGCTGTAGTCCTTACGGCTACCCAGTCTCCCCCCACGGCTGGCTTTAATTGCATGTCACTGCTAACTTCCTTGTAAAGAGACAGGCCTCTGCCATTCCTTCTAATTATCCAAATCACCAGCCACTGTGTGTGGCCTTACCTAAGGCTTTTAACCAGAAGTAATGTCACTAAATCAAAGTGAGTGGGAGGTGTCCCTGTCGCAATGACTCTAATAAATGTTACATGACATTCTTTAAGCCCGGTGAAGCTACTCTCTCTGCGAGCCCGAGTCTAACGCGATCACTCATCAGTTACGAATATCAGAACCACAAGCCTATATGCACACCACCTTTTCATTGAAACGCACGTTTCATCTGGGGAAGAGGAGACTTCACCCCCAGCCCCAGCTGTGAGAGGATGTTATGAAATTCAGTGTAACTATGTATCAGTTTCTAAAGCTACATCAAACCCAGCTGCTAGCACACAAGTTGGGAAAAACATCTTTATATACATTATGCAATGTAACCTGTGTATTCCCGTTTATGGCTACTGCGGCCCAACTACAGTTTGGAACACCTTTGAGGCCTCATGAGGGTAAGTAATTTGTACTACACAGCTCTAAAGACAAGCAGAGCGGATGTGGGCCCGCAGAGAAGCAAGGCACAGAGGAGGCCGGGGCATACCTGTCTGATTCTCTGTGTGTACAGTTACTTGAATATCAAGAACATGCTACGTACATTCTGAATATTTGAGCCACATAGGAAGCTGCTAAAATACAATAAATAACTTGTCTTGTGAAAAGTGAGCCCCTTCTCTAGTGTTTCTACAACTTTACATTTGTGTGATGGAAACAGGAAGAACTTGTGTTTTTTTAGGTACTTAAAATGTTTGGCTCAGTTTTGAAACAGAAATATTTGAGAGTACTAACACTGGGTCGCAGGCTTTCTTGTGGTGAATCTGGCGTTCGAACACGCATCAGGTTATAAACCATGATGGACAATTGTAACGGCTTCGATGAGAAATGTCCCCTGTAGGCTCAGGTGTCTGAACACTTGGGCCTCAGTTGGTGGTGCTGTCTGGGAGGTTACAGAGCCTTTAGGAGGTGGAGCTTTGCTAGAGGAAGTATGTCACACATATGTCATACACACACAAAGATGCACAGACATACACTACATACGCATCACATGCATACATACACATAAATACAAATTCTTTTTTTTAAATATTTTATTTATTTACTTGTGTATACATTTGTCTGTGTAAGGGTGTCAGATTCCCTGCAAGTGGATTACAGACAGCTGTGAGCTGCCATGTGGGTGCTGGGAATTGAACCCAGGTCTTCTGGAAGAGCAGCCAGTGCTCTTAACCACTGCACCATCTCTCCGGTCCCCATAAATACAAATTCTTTAACAAATATTTCTTTAGTGGTTACTTTTACCAAATATTGTCATTTATTTTTAAAATACACGCTTTCAGACGGGAAAATGGGTGCAGTAACTGGAAGGGTTGGGAGCCCAATGTGAGAATCTGCCTCCAGAGACTGCACTGCTTTCCCTGAGGAAGAAGAAGTCTAAGGCTAGTCCCCACATTGCCCAGGGCCCCTTGCCACAGAAAGGGAAGGGGTCAGATACAGAGGGAACCATGGATGGTCAGAAGGAATAGCGAAGGTCAAAGACATAGCAAAAAGGAATCCAAATGCAGTATGAGAGCTTTGACGTCCTGTGATAGGTAAGTTTTTGGGTCAATTTGACACAAGCTGGAGTCATCAGAGAAAAGGTGACCTCAACTGAGAACGTGCCTCCTTCATCTTGTTCTGTAGGCAAGTGTCTAGGACATTTTCTTGATTAATGAGTGATGTGAGAGGACCCAGTTCACTGTGAGTAGTGCCACCACTGGCCATTGTATAATAAAGCAGGCTGAGCAAGCCATGGAAGCAAGCCAGTAAGCAGCACTACTCCGTAGCCTCTGCTTCAGTTCCTGCCTTGAGTTCCTGCCCTGACTTCCCTGATGATGGACTATAACCTTGGAGCTGTAAAGTGAATACTCCCTTTCCTCCTCAACTTGTTTTTGGTCATGATGTTTACTGTGGTAATAGAAGGCAAATTAAGAGAGTCAGTCTTCTTGTGTTCCTGAAGGGCACACTGGAAGGTCACAAGGACCTGTGGAATGTCCTCCAGATGATGGCCTACAAACTAGAGGGTCATGCTTGTTCCCTGTTTCATTTTTTTATTTATTAAAAATCAAGCATGAATTTATCCACATCTATTAAGTCCTGGATGGTTTGTTTCGAGTGAAGGGAAGCTATTTTTCAATAGAGAAGCAGTCTACAACCTAAAAGAGGCTTGGCCTTCCATGAATTAAATGATATTTTTATGAAAGCTCAGAACTGAAAATGTAGCTCATTGGCAGAGTGTTTGTGTGGCCCTGGTTCAAGCCCCAGCATCCCAGGGAAAAACAGTAAATAAATAAATAGAAGTTTTGCCTGTTGAACAAGACAGCATTTGTCCATTTACAACAGCTGTTTACTGTGGGCCTTCCCATATTCTCAACAGCCTTTTATTTGAAAGATAGTGGCCCTCATAGATGCGGGAGAAAACACAAGGAGAAGTGTTCAATCAAAGCCTGGTGATGCTCTAGCATGTTGCAGTGAGTTTCTTTTTCTCTTGTTTTCTTCTGGCCATTTCCCACCCTTGATTAGTAATTTTACACCCAAATAGTAAAGTATGAAATACTCCCTAATACTGCCACAGTGGTAGAAAGAGTTCAGTTTTTATGACCTGTCTCCAGAGATAGATCTTTAGCAGTATGTGGTGAGGTTAATTCAGTGTAAAACAATGTAATACCTTTCTTATTTCTGTTCATTCATTTAGAAATTATGGGGCAAATTTGAGCAAAAGCTTCGCCTCACAGGACAGAGACTTGTTTGTGTTGAAAACATCAGAGTCTTTCATTGTCTTTGCTATTATCATTATTTAGAAGTAATTGAAATGTTTCTAATCAACTTTAAAAAATAAATAGAAAAGGGTTATTTCCCATTTTTGTTCCCTCAGATTCCTGGTAGAAGGCATCATGATAGAAAATCTGGTGGTGATATTGTGTTCCCCGAAATATTGCACACGCTAATAAACTTATCTGGGGTCAGAGAACAGAACAGCCACAATTTTAAACATAGAGGATAGGCAGTGGTAGCACACACCTTTAATCCTAGCATTCCAGAGGCAGAGATCTACCTGGATCTCTGTGTGTTCAAGGATACAGCCAAGCATGGTGACTCACGCCTTTAATCCCAGAAAGTGAGCCTTTGATCCTAGGGAGTGATGGCAGAAAGCAGAAAGGTATATAAGGCATGAAGACCAGAAACTGGAAGCTTTTAGCTGGTTAAGCATTTTGAGCAGCACTTCAGCTGAGATTCATTTGGATGAGGACTCAGAGGCTTCCAGTCTGAGGAAACAGGATCAGCTGAGGAATTGGCGAGGTGAGGTGGCTGTGGCTTGTTCTGCTTCTCTGATCTTCCGGCATTCACCCCAATACCTGGTTCCAGGTTTGCTTTTATTAATAAGATTCTTTAAGATTCATGCTACAAAACCTTACTTTTCAGACCTCAGAAAACCAACCACTAACCCCTTCCCCTCTTCCCCAAATACTTGAAATCTGAGACCGGGATCCCAGCCATCCCTTTCCTTTCACCAGAAAGGTTGTAGAGACAGCATCCATCTTTCCTTGGCTGCACTGTGCTGTGGTCTGGAGGTGGAGACAGCAGCGGAGTTAGCCACTCAGCTGTGCAGCAGTAAAACAAGAGATAGTTCACAGAGAAGCAGGGATTCTCTTCCTTGGTCATTGAAAACATTTAAGATGGACTCCCCTTCTTCAGGGCCTGGATAGTAACACCCACCTGTGGAGATGTATTTACCTCCCAGAAAGTCACAGGGCGTTGCTTCTCCAACATACATTGGCTCTGCGTGGAGTAAAATGAAGGTCCCTTTCACATTCTGTTCACTGTTCCTGATACAGCACCTACAAAAGTTCAAATCGGCCTTGTACCATGAGCTACATTCTAACTTCATATCAATCACTTCTAATTCAATCTCTAATGAACGCTTGCCCCTCCCTCCCATGTTTCCTTTCATAAAAAGACACAGTTCCTGCTTCTCACTTCATAAAAATGGCAAGGACAAGTTAACCTTTAGCTAATATGGATAAGAAAAGGTTAATATAAGTAGAATGAAAACACAATTTTTCCCACAGTCTTAATTTTACAGTGAAATACAAAGCTCTTTAGGCTAGATAATTGTTAGTTTTTCTGGGGACTTACTGCATTACCCCACTTGGAAACCCATTAAGAATTAAAAGTAAACATGTCAAACAAGAACTGTTCCCTAATTAATACTAAGCCATATGCGAAAACATTCTTGAGTACCAGGCTTAGTAGTATTATGTATTATACTGTCCCCGCTTGTAAAGAGTCAAATGTTTCTTCAAATGAGAATGTGGACCACTAAAGATAGCCAAGGTTGCACAATTTAGCCATCCATTTCACATACCACAAAGCAAGGCTGATACCTCCATCCTAAAGATCAATTAAGCCTAGCTATCATACTGTGAGAGCACTGATAAAAAGCATATTGACTAACAGAGATGTTCAGGAGTGTATGTCATCTAAAGAGAGGCACCTGAGGTCAGAGTTCAGTTCTCCAGTATGATTCCTGGCTCCCTGTTCTAAATACTATATCACAGGGAGATGGAAGAAATGTCACACAATGCTTTACAAATCTCTGGAAGTTAATGCTGGTGTTTGGTGGTAGAAATTAAAGCCAATCACAAATACATAAAACCCAACTAACCACTCTGATCTCTACAGCTCATATACAACCTTTACCCAAATATTAGTAGTTTTCCTAGAACTAAACCAAAAGTTTTACAAGAAACAGGACCTACCTGACTAGAATGCCCAAGCAATTGGAGTGCAGAATACCATAGCAACGGAGGGGATGGGGTACTACCCTGATGTGCTCCCTCTGCCAGAATCTCTGTCCAGCCACATAAGTTCTTTGAACAGAAGGTAGGCAGTTTTCAGGGACTCTAAGCATGGCTTCCTGCCGTGACATTGTTCACGTTCTTCCCACACCAGTCACATTTGGTGACATGGTATCAGATGAATTTGAAAAGGACAAAGAACATAAAGTCATACAGAAGTTCACAGAGAATCATCTCCTGTGGAAGAGATAGCACACTGGCAACAAGTAACAATCAGGGAGCTCTGCCTTCACCCATACCATCTCACAGGACAGTGTTACCATGTGGAAGAATCAGGGAGCTCCCTCTTCACCCCCATCATCTCACACACCATGTGGAAGAATCAGGGAGCTCCACCTTCACCCCCACCATCTCAAAAGACAGTGTTAGCATGAGCTACAAGGCAGATGTAACCAGAGCTCACCCTCTGGTTACACATCCAAGATTTCACACTCAAGTAGAGGAAAATGGATTGATCTGTGCTTCTTAGTCAGCAACAAACATATTGGTCCAGAAGACAATTTTGTGTGCCCCAAACTCTAGTGTTTTAGGTACTCCATAACAGTTTGTCAAACTAAATTACAATTTCCAGACACCAAATGTAGCCTCTGGTCTGAAAAAGCTAGCATATGTCTTTGAAAGTGCTTATCATGGTTACATGTCTACTACACTTAAAGTCTGCAGCCTATTAATGGAAACATATGTAGAATAAATGGAGGGGGAGTGTAATAGGAGGAAAGAGTATCAAGACAGATTTTAAAAGTCATAAAATGCAGGTTTTGTTCTTCAAGTCATTAAAAAAAAAGCGTGCCAGTCTGTGGTTTAATATAATAAAATGTAACAATGAGAACCATAACAGTTTAGCTATATCATAGCAGGATAAAGAAATTACAGCCTGTACTTGGTAGAGACATCTACCAAGGACAATTGACTAGAACAGTGGCTGTATTTTGGGAATGGCTGACTTCGGATGGCACAGGCACAGGGGAGCCTTGGCTTCATCTTCACAGAGGTGGAGTCTAAGGACTGTCTGACATCTGGACTCGCATCTCCTGAGCAGACTGAACTCTAACCAGCCACATGAGAACAGCCTGTCACTAGATTCCGTACCTTGTACTCTCTAGGGTTTGCTGACTTTGTTAATGCTCATAGCGAGCATTTTATATTAGAGTTTGTGGATGAGGGGAATCTTGATTTAGAGAAGCCACTTCTAACATCACTACCATTCCATTAGGGTATGTTTTATGAGATAGCAGGAGAGACGGGGAACTCCATGTAAGTGTTGCATGTGATAACAATATACATAAAAGCAACCCACCTCCAGCCAACAATTGGCATGTCCGTTGAAGAGTAAAAGCCCATTCTTATTGTGTGTTATATGATAAGGAAAGACTAGGCAGCGTGTTATATTTTTAAAAATGCTTTTTCTTACTACCTTTTCGAGCACCCACTCGACATTTGGAGGGAGAGCCAAACAATTTTTTTGTAACAGCAGCACACAGTAGTCTGGAACCTCCTTGAAGTTAATTGCAGCGCAGCTCTCTAATGAAACTTTCCGTCTATTAAATCTTAACAGGCATAACTATAAAAATGGCGCCAACCTTGTTCCTGCTCTGGAATGTCCCAGCCAGAACTTTGTGACTTTTACCCTTTATCTTTGTAATTACCGTAATTATTTCAGAGTTGGCATAGAATCAAGATCTAAGAATGCAAGCCCCCCCCCCACTACATGCACACATGGAAGTCCTTCTTTTTTTTTTCTGAGGGTGGGAAAGGTTTGAGATGACCCTTGAACCGATGAAGCAACAAGTGCCTTGCTACATCTCTTTCACTGTCCTACAGCGGTGTCGGGGACACCTGGATTTCCTCTGAGTTCCATAGATACATAGGTAATTCCCTCACAGCCTCGACGGAACTATGGCTTCTTGGCAAACTCATTTCATGTCTTGTTTTTTGATAATACATACATTAAAAGAAATAATTTTATAAGTACTATCAGCATGGGGAGAAAAGACATTAAAGTGATTAATTTTGATGATTGTCCTTATATGCTGGGTGGCCGTTATGACTTTTACAGTAAACCCTATTTTCTTAATTCTTCCTAATATTAAAAACACATACTTTGGAGACAACACTATGAGAACTTTCATTTATTTTAGTATTGATCCCAAGCTTTTGCCCTAAATCATAACAGCTAGAGAAAGGAAATGTTTAACTCGGGGATGAGTGTAGGGATCAGCTGAGGCCAGACTCCAGGCATAATGCAGTTTAGTAGTCTTTATAAATGAATGCCTTGCTGCAGGAAAGGGCATTTGTAGTTTAATGCCCAGTGGGCATGTTATTCCATTTCTATTTCCTCTTCACAAGGCTAGTCGCAGCCAAAAAGACAGCATGTACAAATATAGCTTTGCCTATGATAACTACAACATAAAATGTGTTAATTAACTTCTGAAAAGTAAGTTTTGATCAGGTTTCTAATAACTGCATAGCACCTTGATGATAAAGGAGATTTTTTGAAAGATGCTGAAGACCAAAATTTCCCCTCAATCATCATCAGCTCTTACTTTGTATGACTGTCCCTTTACAATAAGATACTAGGCATGGCATGGGTGTATCAACTAAAAAGTATGGTGTCCCTAAATGGGACCAGGACACTGACCACCTGGATTATTATACTTGCTCAGAAATCTTGTTAAAAATTCTCATCTGACTGGATCAGAATATGTTAAGGTGGTGAGTGTGGTGGAGAATTGCATTTGCCTACCTCCCTAACTCATTCTGGTCAAGTTTCCAGGACCAAGCCTTTTTGTAGGACATGGGAGAGGAGGAGGCTTCCAACTTATTTCTTCTTGATTTCTCCATATTCTGTAACCAAGGTGTGTGGTGTCTTCATCAGGTTATTACCAGACTATGGAGGCCTACAGAGGTTTCCTAGTGAGATCTGAGCTTGCTTTACTGTTGGAGCCCACTAGGTTTCCTGGTGGCTGTACCCAGCAGGACTGCATAAGAGGTTGATTGGACCATGGACCTGAGTGCCAGGTGTTTATAAGGGTCTACATTTGACTGTAACTAGCAAGGGAGAGGTCTTTTGCTCCACCCCTTGGCATTGTTATAAATAGACCTTTGGAATAAAGTTCTGTGCCGGTAGATAAAGATCCAGGCCCACGTGAGGCTATCTTGTGTTTTCTCTCTATTATTCCTATAAAAAGCTCCTTTGAAGAGCCAGAAGGGGCCGGTGGATATTGATCCAGACCATCCCGACACTATCCTGTGTTTCTATCTGTTTCTCTCCCCCTCTATCTTTATATCTAAATATTTCTCCCTCCTCCCTCCTCAAGAGTACCTAGGGAAAAAGTGGGAGCGGGCCTCCCACAAAGAAATGGGTAGGCTCCCCACACCAGACTTTCACTAAATATTTTTAATTTCATATTTTGCAGAGCAGAAGTTTTTAGTGTTTGTTTTTTTCATGATACAAATTTCTGTTTGTTTGTTTTTATTTCTCTTTTTGCTTGTATTATTTGTTTCTTTTGAGACTGCACGTCTTTAAGAATATAGAACAAGTCTTTTCATTATAATTTAACACTTTAATAATGGAAGTTACAACTGGCCACTATTTGACTTAAATTACACCCATGTCAAAGAATTAGGGAAAAAATACTCATGGTTTGAAAGAAAAGTTCAGAGAATTGTCCTAGTTTTAATAAATCTTGGTAGGTATAGGGATATTCAAATTCTCTGTTTCATATTGAGTGAGTTGTGGTTCTTTGTGCATTTCAATGAAATGGTTCATTTCATCTAAGATGCCAATTATTTGTATCTAGAGATATTCATATCATCACCTTGTGATTCTTTTGATGTTTGCAGGATCTGCAGTGAGTGCCCTTATTTCATTCCTGATGTTGGTAGTTTATTTGAAGCTTTTCCTTTTGTTTATGCCGGTCTTGTTAAAAGTTTGTCAATCTTGAACTTTTCAAAAAGCCAGATCTTTGTATCTGCCTTTTCTATTGTATTTTTTTCCTTTTATTGATTTCTGCTCCTTACCACTTCCCTTTGGTATTATTATATCCTTTTCCTAGGTTCTTGGCTGGAGGGAGTTTAAAAGATGGACAAGCAACTTCTCTGCTCTCCTTGTATATGCATTTAGTATTATACATTATCCTATGATTGTGGGTTACTTATTTTTAGCTCTATTGCACTGCAGTCAGAGGATACACTAAATTATTTCTCTTTCTTTATTTGAAGCTTTTAAATAATTCTGGGTATGACTTATTTTGGTGACTGTTATTATAATGACATCTGAAAAGAATATTCTATACTATTGGGAGGGATGTTCCACAGACAGTTTCTTGACTCAATGCGCACTTCAGTTTTTCCATATTCTTGCTGATTGCCTTCCTGATGGTTCTATGAATGACTGAGAACAGGGTGTTGATCTTTCTAACTGTATTTGTAGGGTTTTCCATTTCATCATTCAATTTTAACAGTTTTGCTTTATGTGATTTGAAGTTTCGTTGTTTGGTGAATAAACATTTGGGATTACTATGTATTTTTGGTGTGTCCACCCTTCTGTATTTGTAGAATGTTTATCACAGCATCCAATAATTTTCCTTGCTCTGAGGTCTGTTAATATAGCTATTCTTGCTGTCTTTGGATTAGTGCTTGCATGGATTTTTTTAAAATCATCTTTGTGCCTTCAGGGTATCTATATCATATTTGAAGGTATTCTTGTGGACAGGATAGTTGAATCATTCCTTTTTATTCACTCTCATATTCTTTTGATTGGTAGATTTAGTCTACTTACATTTAATGTAATTATTGGCATGCTAAGACACAAATAAATCTTTTTTTTTCTTTTCAGTATCACTGGTTTTATCTGTTGGTTTATTGGATTTATTTTTCCTGATTTTCTGTGGGATATTTGGGTTTATTTTTATAGTTCAATTGTGTGTGTGTGTGTGTGTGTGTGTGTGTGTGTGTGTGTGTGTGTGTGACTTGTATCTATGTATGTGCACATGGCATACATGTGGGGGTCTGAGAATAGTTCCGGGTGTTCAACCTCACCTTCCATCTTGTTTAAGACAGAGTCTTTTGTTGTTTGTCACTGAACATGCCAGGCTAGCTGGCCCACAAGCTTCTGGGGATTCTCTTGTCTCCATTCACCCTCTCCTTCTAGGAATGTTGGGATTAGACATGCTCACTGTCTTAATTACTGTTCTGTTGCTGTGAAGAGACACCGTGGCCAAGGCAATTCTTATAAAAGAAAGTGTTGAATTGTGGGCTTGCTTACAGTTTCAGAGGTTAGTCCATGATCGTCAAATGAGGGGCATGGCAGCAGGCATGGTGCTGGAGAAGGAGTTAATAGCTACATTCTGACTGGCAGTCAGAGAGAGAGAAAGGGAGAGAGACAGAGAGACACAGACAGACAGACACAAAGAGAGAAACGAAGAGAGAGACGGAGAGAGAGAGAGACAGAGAGAGACAGAGGGAGAGACAGAGGGAAAGAGAAAGACTGAGCCTGGTGTGGGCTTTTGAAACCTCAAGGCCCTCCCCCAGTGACACACTTCCTCCAACAAGGCCACACCTTCTAACCTTTCTAATCCTTTCAAACAGTTCCACTCCCTGATGACTAAGCATTCAAATACCTCTGGGGGCCATTCTTCTTTAAACCACCCCACTCACCCTATACATCGAGCTTTTATGTGGATTCTGGGGACTAGAAATCAGATCCTGATGCCTGCATTGCAAGCATTTTTTACCCAGAGCCATCTCCCCAGTCCTAGGATTCCATTTAATTTGTTCATTGTGTCCTTGAGTGTGCTTCTGATGTGCTTTTTCCCACACTGCAATAAGTAAACATTATCACAGTCTACTCATAGCATAATTTCATAAGACTTGTGAAATACAGAAACATAACCTCTTCTTACATCATTAAATTATGATATAGTGTCTTCATGTCTCACATATACTTGAACAACTTTACAGGTCAAATTTTGGCTGTAAACCATTGAGAAATCTCAAGAGGAATTTATATATCCTGGGCTCTTCCTTCCTTCCTGATGCCCCAAGGTCCCTTTTGTGTTGCTTCTTTCTACTTAGAGAACTTTTCTTAGCATTCTTTCAATACAGGTCTGCTGAAGACAGAGTCTCCTAATTTATCCTTATCTGAGAACATCTTGCATTTTCCTGCATCCTTGAAGGATATTTTTATGGGGTAAGAATTCTGAACGGAGAGTTGTCTTTCAATGATTGAGAAATATTATGCTGCTTATTTCTTAATGGTTTCTGATGAGAAATGTAGTGAGCATAGGCCTTTCCCTGGAGGGTGGTTGTTATACTCAGTGTTACTCCATTGAATAAAGGTGTACATGGAGATAGAGCGCTCATACATAAAATAAATAAATAAATAAATAAATAAATAAATAAATAAATAAATAAATAAATGTTTAAATAGTATCTTGAAATGAGAGGATCATTTGGGATTATCTGGGCACATTTAGGTCTGCTGACAGATATTCTTGTAAGAAACACACTGATACCACCAGATTCAAGCACTGACTCTGCCCCAGTATTCATCTGATATCACTCCCAGAGGTAGGGGAGGGATTCATCATAGGCACTGTGTAGGGATGGAGTTGATGGAAATGTGTGATTGATTGGATGGCCTCAGAGGGGAACAGTAAAAAAGTCAAATCTCTCTTAGGGTAATAGTTTAGGTAGTGGTACCTGTAGCAAGTCTTTCTCTGTCCCACCAGCCCAAATAATGACACCAAGACTTATTATTTATAAAAGCTCAGCTTTAGCTTAGGCTTGTCCTACTATCTCTTATAACTTAATCTGCTTTTATTAGTCTATGTTTTACCATGTGATTTTTTACCTTTCTTTTATTCTGAATGTCTGACTCCCCGTGTCTCCATGGCATCTCCTGCATGCCTTGATTCTTTCCTCCTACTTCCTCTCTCTCTTCCTGGAAGTCCTGCCTATACATCCTCCTGATTTGTTATTGGCTGTTCAGCTTTTTATTATACCAGTCGCAGCAATATATCTTTTCACAGTGTACACATATCCTACAACATTTCCCCCTTTTTGCCTAAATAGAAAGAAAAGATTTTAACTCTAACATAGTAAAATTATATACAATAATTATCAACTAAGAATTACACTTACAATATCCAGTCCATTTGTATTTGTCAAATTTAGAAAAAAATACTCCATTATTTATCCAATCTTGGTGAGTTTAAAGCTTTATACCTAATTTATCTTCTATCATAACTAAGGAAAATTGTAACTATAACTATCCAGTCTTCAGCTCCATCAAAGACCTCATAAGAATATAATATTACCTGAGTAAACAGAAAGTAGAGTGCAAGTCACTTCCAAAACTAGAAATGACAGAGACATCTGGCTGCCTGGACAGTCACCCAAGACTCCTTTGCAACATTGGGGTATCCATCTTCAGCCTACAGGCCTAGAATATCTGGAAGACTTTTCTTGTAGCAGTAATTTTGAAGGACTGTCCCACCTTGTCTTGGCAAAGTTTGGCAGTTGCTTTTCTTTGTGTCCTGCATGTTCAATTTGGACAGTATTCTGTCAGCAGTTGAGGCAAAGACAGTTTCTCGTCCAAATGGCTAGCTTTGCCACAATGAAAGCAAACTCTATATGGAGGTTCTTCAATGCCCATCATCATTTTATGAAGTAGATTGGTGCCTCCAGGAGCAGTCATGTCTCACTGTCATGAAAAGCCTTCAGTTATTAAACATCTTAAGTGCCATATTCTGTAGGTCTCTGAAGCATTTGAAGATCACCTATCTATCTAAAATATATCTGTTTAACCCTGAAAACATACCTAATATGACTACAAGTTTGATTATTATAGATGACTATTAACCTGTATTTTTAAATTACACATAACATTTTAAATGTATTGCATAAGCACAGTATCCCAAACAAGAGTAGAAACATATATACAGTGTAACAAAAATAGCTTTAAATTTGTATCAATATACCAAAATCCATACCAAGGTAAAATATAAGAGATGAATAGTTATCTTTTTATCCTATATTCCTATAACCCTCCTAAATGATGACAAATACCCATACCCCACCAAATGACCAAAAACCACCCATCCCACTTCTTGAGAATGTGGGTGTTGTGCTCTCCTGACTGCTTCTTGTTGTCTGGGGAATGATAGAATTTTTAGGGAAACATGAGAAAATTGAGATAATGGTGAAGTCCCAGAAAAAACTAGTTGTAACACTTGTTGTTCAGTCTCAGAACTGTTTCCATGCAGAAGCCTCAGTATATACATCACCTGTCTTGTGGTTTTTCTTGGTTTATTTCTTTAAGTCTGTAGACAAAATTTTCAGGAGGTCTCCTCCAATGAAACTTGATCTCTATTAACCTTGAAGGAATCCACAGCCTTTTATTTTCTGAGGAAAAGAGAAAAGCATAACCTCTCCCCCAACATAATAAATTTTCTGAATTTCATTTTAAAGTTTAGACATTCCTAAAGTATCTAGGCTGGTTTAATTCAGCAGTTCCTTTTACAATCCCATGTCTCGCAGCAGCTCTCCTATGCCTATCAGCATTCAAAAAATTCAGAGTCAACATAATACCACATAGGATCCAGACTCTCAGTGTATTTCTCATCTTTACATGGCTTTTTCCTTTATATTGCTTTACTCTCTCTTTAAAGACTTTACTTTATTGTTTTTAAACTATTTTTTATGACTTTATGTACCCATTTTCTTTTCTTTCTTAAGTATATATAAACATCTTAAAACACACTGCAACCTGTTTAGAGGGTTTTTTTTTCAGTCTGGACCTGCTTTACTGTGCACCTGTAGTATTTTCTGACTACATGAGCCAAATCTTAAACTCACCTCATGGCTTTGTTCTGGAAGCTGGCTTCACCCTGCTTAGGTCTGTGAGATCCAAGCTCTATGCCTATGGGCCCTGGCTAGGACTCTCTGCCCCAGCTCTGAGAAGTTTCTGGGCCCACACTTTGGTAGGCATTTTTACCTAGTATTCTACCACTGAGTAGCATGCCGCCCACTGCTCATAAACCCCATTTAAGTGCTTGGTAGCAGGGCCTCTTAAAAAGAGCCATGCCTCTGTATGCTGAGACTACCCATCAGACCACTTTCTCAGGCCCTGTGTGGAAATATATGCCCACATTGGGCACCATAAGTAGATGGAGCTTTTTTGGGGATACCAGCTCACAAATAACAACATAAAGACTTACTATTAATTATGAAAGCCTGACCTTAGCTTAGGCTTGTCTCACTAGCTCTTATAACTTAAAGTAACCCACTTATTTTAATCTACTTCTGTCATGTGGCTCGTTGCCTCCTCTCTCTGTACTGTCCATGCTGCTTCCTCTGTGTCTATCTGTCTGGTCTCTGGCTGGCTTGTCACCAGCTGGCTGGCTCCCGGCTTTCACTCTGCCTGCCTACCCCTCCTCTGCCTAGCTATTGGCCATTCAGTTTTTTTTTTTAATTTGGTTTTGAGACAGGGTTTTTCTGTGTTGTTTTGGTGCCTGCCCTGAATCTCACTCTGTAGACCAGGCTGGCCTTGAACTCACAGAGATCTGCCTGCCTCTGCCTCCCGGGTCCTGGAATTAAAGGAGTACGCCACTACCACTGGACGACCATTCAGCTTTTTATTAGACCAATCAGATGCCTTAGGTAGGCAAGGTGAAGCAGCAACCTGTCTTTACACAGTTAAACAAATGCAGCATAAACAAATACAACACATCTTTACATAGTTAAACAATTATTCTGTAACACAAACAAATGTAACACATCTTTACTTAGTTAAACAAACATTTTATTCCATAACAGGTGCCATTTTCTAAGATAAGAAGTGCTGGGGGAGAGGAAAGTTTGAGGGAAGAGGAAAGATTGTAGGAGTGAGTTTAGTCCTAATGAACTTGACTAACCATGCTCAGAACTGGAGGAGGGAAACGTCACAGTTATTACACAAAACCCTCTGCCTAAATAAATGGATTTTCAGTCTTATCTTCTCCAATACTGGGCCAGTTTCTGAAATTCAGCTTTTCAAGTCTTATGCAAGCTGATGTCATCAGCCCCATTGGGGTGTGGAAATGTACAAAGGAAAAACCTAACTGGAAGTAGCAGGCAGTTGGGTGTAGTGTTCTGAAGCTGAGAGATAGATCTGTTTCCTGTGGTCCTGGGGTGACTGAGATCATCCAGGGACAGAGAGCTCAGGCAGTAAGTACAGCCCCGAGGATTGCCATCACTGAATAACAACAGGAAAAGAGAAGCCAGAAAAGTAGATGGAGGGAAAACAGGCAGAGATGTTGGAGCAACAACAGACCCCAAACATGTAAAAGGAAGGCTGGTGTGACTATCAGTTCACCGCATCTTGAACCCAGGATTCTGTCCTGCCGGAGCTGCCTGGCATTCTAGGTCTGCCCGGAGCTGCATATCGCTACCCTTTGCTCCGCTGTCCTTTGCTCCATCTCCATCTTCGTTGGTAGAAAATATAGTCCTTTTCCCAGAAAGATGATGGCTGCCACAAATGATAAAGTTAGGCAAGAGAGTTTAGTTCTTAAAAGACATGAGAACTGGTCCCTGTCAGACCTTCTCTGTGAAAAGAGGAGGGAATCCCTGGAGAAAGCATACAGCTCTGCCACTTCCCATAAATAGGTAGGTCAGAGCAGCGCTAAGAGATAATTGAGGCAAATCGACATGAGGGACCCAAGAGGTGACTTTTGTGCAAGGAATTCAGTGACAGCACAAAAGGGGGAAAGATAGGAAAAACTTACAGTAATCTCTCAACATGAAAACATTCAAATTTTTTGTGCAAACTCTGGGATATTTTTGTCTGCTCAACAGAACCAAAAGATCAAGGCTTCTTTAATTACTGAAAGGAATTATGATTTGCAACTTCATCTCCCTTTCCTTCTTGAATATTTTTCTCTGTGTATTTTTTAAAACTTTGTGTGGTGTGTATGTGTGGTGGTGGTGGTGGTGGTGGTGGTGTGTGTATGTGTTTGTATGTGTTTGTATGTGTGTATGTGTATGTGTGTGTGTGTGTGTGTGGTGTATTGTGTGGTATATGTATGTGTAGTGTGTGCACTTGTGTGTGTGTGGGTATGGGTTGTATGCACACGTGCAGGGGCCATAGGATGGCAGGGGTCCTGTTCTATGAGTCTCTGCCTTATTACCTTGAGGCAAGGCTTCTCACTGAACCTGAATCTAGGCTGGCAGCCAGGAATCCCCAGTGGTGTTCCTGTTTCCATCCCCAACACTGCTGGGGTCACAGGGGCATGTGTCCATTCCTAGCTTTTTTACATGGGTGCTGGAGATTTGAACTCAGGTCCTCATGTGAGTACAGCAAGTGCTCTTAGTCCACTGAGACATCTCCCCAGCCCTTCTCTCTGAATTTTGAGATTGATTGTCTACAGACCCAGTAAACCAGACAGCATTTAACTAACAGCAACTACAACTGACATTTACTAAGCACTTGCAATGGGTCTGGCTCTCTACAAAATTCTTTATGTAATTGATCTCATTTAATTTCCCAGCAACCCTATGGCTTGTGTACTGCTGTACCAGCTAGGAAGAACACTGCTGCTGTCCTTGATGGACATCCAAATGATGACCAAATAGAATCAGGGTGTGCCCCTGTGCATGGGTTATAAGACGACATGATTTTGGAGATGTGAGAGAAGCTCACTTTGTGCAGGACCTTAGCATCTTGTTTAGTAGGGTTGAGTTCAGCTGCATATAACATTATCAGTCCAAATAGTGCTTTCTCTCTCACAAAACATGCGGTTATCTACAGGCCAAAGCTGTTTTAGGGCTCCATAATTTATAATTCTACCAAAGACCCAGGGTCCTGTCTTTATGCTTCCCTGTCCCAGTACAAATCCCTTCCGACCATGAGGCTCCTTGCCACCCTAGATGACTGCTGGAGTCAAATAAGCACGTTTGTGTCATAAGACAAAAGAGCGAGGGAAGAAAGAGGGTCCAAAATGTCCCCGGGTGCCACTAGCAAGCTGGACTAGCTGGCTCTAAGAACGTCCTTTTCATTAGCCAGAATTCAGTTATGTGGCCACCATGCCAGGTGCATGGGAGTACGGAAGACAATGCCTTGCATTTTGGGTGACCATGTGTCCAGCCTCAGTCACAGTTTCCAGGTAAAGTAATGGGCTTTGTTTCACATAACCTGTCGCAAACCATTATAAGAAAGGCAGGCATAGCTTCGAAGCGTGAAGAGCCCCTGAAGGACACTGGACAAGGAGTGATATGATCAGCTCTGGACTGTAGAGTGATCACAGGATCCTAGTATAGTTGCCAGAAGGGCAGACTCCGCTGGCTACGCTTGTCTCTGCACCCACACGCTCAGCACCCCTCCAGAACTGTAAACAAGGAACCATGAAAGGGAAGCCAAAAGGGCCCAAGGCTACAACAAAAGGTCTGAACTCAAGTACTAGCAGTGGGATGGCACATTGGCTCAAGAGCACCAGAAGACCCACAGGGTGTCGAACTTAGACATGAGAAAGGTGTTAAAAATTACTTGTACACTTACTGTTTACAGTCTGAACCGAGAGGATGGCATCCAACCAGGAGGATGACTTCAGCTTAATGAATTTCCAAAGTCAGGCTGAGAAACTGGAGGAGAAGCCACCGAGTAGAGAACTGAGACAAATTCAGTTCTGGAAGTGGTGACGGGGCACTGTCCACCCCCCCCCCCCCAGGGGTGGTGCCCAAAGGGAGCTGGCAACTACTCCTCTGGAACTCAAGAAAGGCTTCATTTACATACACAAATCTGGATTCACTGGCCTGACTCGATGGGGAGAAACTGACACCATGAACACGTTTCTGTGTTTTCATCAAATGCAGAGAGAGAGAGCGAACAGGACACGGTAGAAGGACGGGCCTTAAAAGAACTACAGCCTTTAGGGGGTGGAGGTAAGTACAGCCTTGAGAGGAAATGCTGTGAGAAAAAACAATTCAGAGAGGCCAAGGGAAAACTGAAGAAAGATACATCTAGGAGGCAAAGGTAAATATAGGTGCGGGGAAAAGCTCTCTCTCCCCACCACCCTGTGCAAGTGTGTGTGTGTGCATGTGTGTGTGTGTGTGTGTGCATGTGTGTGTGTGTGTGTGTGCATGTGTGCATGTGTGTATGTGTGTGTGGAAAGGCCATCTCTCTCCATTCTATGCCATCATATGGCTGTTGAAAGATGGGGCTAGTTCTCCTGTACTCAGTACTTTCAGACTGCCTCATCCACACCTTCTCCAACAGGGTTGGTTCTATTGTGTTGACCAGGTGAGCTTCATGGCCAGCTCTCTCCAATGTTGCAGCTGGGTGGGGACAAGGGCAGCTTATCTGTGTGTGTATGTGTGTATGCGTGTGTGCATGAGAGAGAGAGAGAGAGAGAGAGAGAGAGAGACAGAGACAGAGACAGAGACAGAGACAGACAGACAGACAAACAGACAGACAGAGATAGAGACACACACAGAGAGAGAAATTCCAGCAAGATGTGGAAAATCAGAACTGAAATGCTAGTGAACTTGACAATTCGTAACCTCTAGGTGAGCATGAGTACAGGGTGACAGGGCAGAGGACATGGCCAGGTCATTTGAAGGACATGAGCTGGGGACAAGAAAGCTAGAGGATTCTTTTTAAGAGGGCGAGAATAGAAATGGAGTTAGTTAGAGGCTGGCATATTTTATGTACACTCACGCAAAGGGATAAAATAGCTTAGCCATAAAACTCAATGTGTGTGGGAATTACTTAGTTTTAGATTTAACATATTCACATTTATGAAGTACTAACTCTATGCTAAGAAGTGTGCTGGCACCTTCTCACACTTACTATTTTTATATGTAAAGCCAGTATCCTTAGTAGTGGGTGAACCAAGTTGAAGAATGCGTTCTTTTCTGGCAGCAGAAATAAAAGTCTCCTAGAACATTTTTTAACAGCCTGAGTTCAAAATAATGTTTCCCACAAACATTCATGCATTGAAGTCTTTCTTATCATCCATGCGATTATCATCCACTGGTTTGGTCAATTTAATAACGACTTGGTCAGGTATATTGTGTTGCTTTATTCCTCTTTTGCTACATTTTTGTGGCTAATTCATTTGGGAAACAGTTTGAAAATACATTGCACTGCTCAGCTGTCTAACTTCCTCTGTGGTTAGGCATTTCCTCATTTCCCACTCCAGACATTCCATATAGGAACCTACTGTGTTAAGAGAGGCGGTTGCTGTGCGTGCAGATCAGGGACACGCAGACCCTACAGCTCTTTTGGTCTCTGTTGATTCCTATGTTTTTTGTTTGTTGTTTTCAAGACTGGCTCAAAGTGAATCATAATTACTAGCAAACCGTTTACATTGTTTACTATCACACTCGGCAGTATTTGGCTAGGTCAAGTTACAGTAGCTGATCCTCACACTAAAAGAAAGTATTAAAACTCCCGGTTCTTCTTACCTTTTGCAAACTGTCTTCAAGATTCACCTCCTGGCCTCTTTCCAAGTGCTACAGTTGTTCCTACAAGCCATCTTTCTGGTTCCTTCTTTGGTTTGGTTTCTGATCCTGCCTTCCTTGGATGATTACAATATCCTACCACTGAATTACAGTTATTTCTCAAGGTTTTCCTGACGTTCCCTTTGCAATAATCGCAAAGCCATGGATTTCACAAGAGCCCCTTCTCCCAGCATGAGGAACGGGCAGAGAGGCCCCTGTGTGGACAATCCCTTGTCACCATCCACTTGGACTTCTTGGCATATCCCAGAAGTTCCCTGTGTTATATCATTGAAACCAGAATACTAAAAGCAAACTTTGAGGAGAGTCTTTTTGTCTTAATCGCCACAGTATCAGAATGGAACAGCTTTTATCCCAGCCTAAGAGATGTGAAACCCTTCAATACAACATTGACCTTTACCTGTCCCTTCTCAGATGAAGTTGGTCATTCTTAGATTGTAAAGGCCCATAAATCCACTGGCTCACATGTCTATTTTAACTCCATAGAAAAACTATTTTTTTTTCTTTTTTACAAACTCCTTTGTTTCATATCGGCTAGTTCCTACACTGTGGCATTCTCTGCCCCACTCAGAACAAGTTCTGTTATTTGATTTCCATGCAGTCGAGTGACACTAAAGATCATTCATAATACCTCTGATGTGGCAAATACAGTTATTTCCAGTAGCCGGGTAGAGATAAATGTGTGGCCTGTATCTCCTTCCGATTAAAAACGTGCACTGAAATATTGAAGTCAATGCACAGCCCACAGTAGAGACCCAAATGGACCAGCGCTCTTTAAAGGTTAGCAAGTCTCATTCTCTACACATCTCAAAAACTCCCACTGAGGTAGATGGGAGGATCCAACGGAGGTCCCGAGACACGGGAGCAAGGCAGACTTCCAACCCTCACCACACACACACACACACACACACACACACACACACACACACACACACACATGTCTATGAAAATCCCATACTCTTTCACCCTGCTCATGGAACCCTCACTTCTAAAGGAGAATTGCTTGGTTTTCATAGTTCTCTTATAAGACTATGACATTTTCTGCATGGAGGGATGGCTCAACATCTTTAATCCCAGAACTTGTGGGGCTGAGACATAAAGACCACCAAGGAAATAAGACCAGCATGGAGCAGAGGGAGCTCCAGTCTAGCCTGGGCAACAGAGTGAGGTGCTGTCTTAAACAAAAAAAGAGAGATGACATTTTCAAATTCACTTCTTTTTTTAACCAAGACACTATTTACAGTGGAGATAGGGGTAGGGTGGACTTCAACCAGAACAGAGTTTGGGGCCATATTTCCAAAGGCAGATGATAAATGACAGGCAGAATTGCTAATGGAGAAGACGGGAGGCAGTGGACCTGCAGATTGTGCCCCTGATGTTCCTTATGTTTCTGACCAAGCAGGTCACATAGGATCCCTTGCTCCCTTACTAAGTAACATTTACAGGATCCTATGTTCGGATGTAGCATGACAAAGAAAGTCTAGTATTTTGAATTTTTCAAGTGGAAAATGATATAGGAACAAAAGCAAAGGATTTTCCGTATGCTGGCTGCAGACTTTAAATTCACCATAATCTAGGGATGCTTCTGGGTTTCTCAGGAACCTTTCTGTGGCCAGTAGAAAAGTTACTGTCTTATCTCCTATAAAAATAAAGGATCAAGGGATTATGGATGGAGAAAAGCCTTTTGAACATTTTTCTG
Organism: Peromyscus eremicus; assembly: GCF_949786415.1. Lineage (NCBI taxonomy): Eukaryota > Metazoa > Chordata > Mammalia > Rodentia > Cricetidae > Peromyscus > Peromyscus eremicus. Next base: position 52,481,148 of record NC_081419.1, read on the forward strand.
CCTCCTGGTGGGACCCAGCACTCAGACTGACAGGATGCTGCTTGCTTTTTCTGAAACTCACTTGTGTTTTATTATGGTGATTCCAAACTCATCCCAATGTTTGAATATATATGTATAATTAATATATAAGTGTATATATTCATATAAATAAATATATATATCTCACTTAATTACTTCTCCCCTTTCAAAGTGTATGCATTACAGACACCACCCCTCCCTCCCATTCTTCCTTCCTGATTCTACCCTCCCATTTCTGTCCCATAGGAGCACACAAACCACTAAATCAGGGGAAAACAAAGTAATTTATGTTCCAAAATTGAGATTCCTTGTTAGTTGAATTTTCTGGTCAACTAAAAGTAAGCCTTTCAGTTTCAAGTTTTCCCCATTCCTCAACAAGTTCAGAATGCTGAGTGTGCACATACACATACACACAGATACACACAGGCACACACACAGACACACAGACACACACACAGACACACAGGCACACACACAGACACAGACACACAGACACAGACACACACACAGAGATACACACAGGCACACACACAGACACACACACAGACACACACACACACACACACACACACACACACACACACTTTCCAGGTCATCTTTCCAAAAGCATCATGTCTCACTGGGCAAGTTCTGAGCACAGTCAAACAATGTAAAGGATGTTGAGTTCAATGTGCTCTAGAAGTTAAGATGCAATTCAACAAAATTCTCATTCTCTGATTATTATGTGTCACCCCTACCTCCTAGATAAAAATGGGGAAATAAATTTGGTTGACTAGGCATTGTCATTAATTAAAGCCAAGGATGGAGTCTAAAATCCTGGGCACACAATTTTATTCCTATAAAATAAAATAAAAGCAAATTAGGAAGATGTCCCTGGGGTTGAAGCTCTTGTCATGAAAGTGTGAGGGCCAGAATTTGGGTGCTAGGACCCACATAAGTAGGTGTCATAGCCTGTCTGTAATTCCAGCTCAGAGGCATGCTGGCTGGCTAGAGTATCGGAAATGCCAGTGTTCAGCAAAAGATGCTGCCTCAGTGCATAAGGTGGAGAGCTACCAAGGAGAACATCCAGGATCGACTCCAGGCTTCCACATGCACACACGTGCTCATACACCTGAACACATATGTACCACTCACAGAAACACACATCACACATGTACGCAAAAGTAAAAAAGATTCATTTCTTAATTAAAGAAACCAAACTAATACTACTTTCTATTGCTGCATGAAAATCCGTCCCCTCACTCACTCTTTTCTAGTTTCAAAACGATGGCACCAACCCTGAGAACAGCATTAGATCTAAGGTGTAACGTATCAGCCATCGAGACTACGTTAACATTCCACTGCGTGAATGCTCCTGCTCCTGTGCTCAGGCATGGACTTGGAGTCACTGTGGGGTGGAAATTCCCTGTCATTGACCAGCTTTGTGACCTCCCACCGGTTACTGACAGTCTCTGTGTGGTGCATAGCCTACTTGTAAAGTGAGCCATCCGGCGCTACTAGCCACCAGGGCTACCACAGGACCAAGTGAGATCTTCTGTGTAAAGTACTGAGTGCAGAGTACTACTTAATGCAACTTTGTTCTCTGTCTTTCTGGTCATATATCCCCCCCTCCCCCCCGCTGACTGAGCACTGTTTCTCAGAGGTCAGCAGACCAACCGCTTCAGAATTACCTGGGGGAGTTTATATATAACCTGGGTTCCAGGCCCCATCCCCAGCGTGGTCTCATTCAGTACATCTGGGAAGAGTTTTCAAAGCAGGTCTTTCCAGAAAGCACCCCCTGACTCTCCTGTACCCACGCGTCCGGGAGCCACAGCGGCTGCAGTTCTGAAAGCAAGCGTCTATTCGCTAAGTTCTGTTGGTTGCTGGTGGTAATCACTGGGTCTCCTCTCAGCTGGTGGCCTTTTCTGTTGGGGTCAAAGCTGAGTCTCTTCCACTCTAGAAGATCGGGTAACTCTGCTTTGGTGTCGTGAACACTTGTCCTTTGTGGCTGCCTAACTTTTGAACCTACAACATCTCACTTTTATATTAGATCGATCTCAGAGCTCCCCTCAAAGCAGAACTGTTGGTCTCTTTCATTCTCCCTGCACCTCGCCCTGGGAGTCCACATGTGGACATAATTGTTTGTGTACACGCATATTCTAGATCAAGAACATTTGGCCCGCGCTCGGCTGGACACGCCTCCCTAGACTGCAGCCTGCACACAAGAGGCCTGAGACAGAGGATGGGTGGTGGTAGCCCAGTCCCTGGCTGTGGCCAACAGCCTTGACAGTGTGCAGCCATCTCGGTGATGAGGAGAGCCCCCACTCTGGCCCCTGCCAAGTTTGCATGAAAACGTCCTTGATAAGGTTGGGGGAAAGTGGCTTGTGAAGCATTAAGATGTTCTCCAATTATGCTAAAAGGTAGACAGTCTTAGGAATATTTGATAAGGTTCAGCACAGAGACCAAGACTCGGCTAGCATACTAACACGCCAGCTTCAGGCGGGGCTGTCCAGTCCACTTTTGCAGAAGTGATTGCTTCTTCAAGACACCTGACCTCAGGCTCCAATAGGCAGTGCTCCTGCCTTGACCTCCTTGCAGAGCTGGGAGGCCATCTCCAATGCCTCCTCCATGTTCTGCAGGCAAAAACAGATGGGACTGAGTGCTTGGACTTAATACTAACAGACAAAAATCCCAAACCTGGGGTGGGCTGCCGTGAGATACGGAAGAACTGCAGGAAAAAGAGGAGAGACAGAGGCCATGGAGGAGGATGGAAAGACTTTGGCGTGACAGTGTGAGACAGGCAGTCTCTCTCTCTCTCTCTCTCTCTCTCTCTCTCTCTCTCTCTCTCTCTCTCTCTCTCTCTCCTCCCCCCCTTCCCCTTCCCTCCATTCCACCCCCTCCTACTCTTCTACATGCAAAGTTTTCACACGCTGTGCATGTATTAAGCCTCGGAGGGGAGGTCAACAGATCTGGAGGGTAAGTTCAAGCCCGGGGGTGCACCTTAGGAGCTCTTTTGTCTGAGGAACTGGGCCTTCAGAGGGCCGAGTTCTCAAAGTACTATAGGGAGCTGAAGGACTTGACCTGATGGCCTGGAAAAGCCTCTTTCAGCCACAGTGTCTGTTTTGAGACCACTCCACTCCACTCCACAACAGCCTCCTCACCCAGAGCTCTCCCGTGTTCCTGCCAACCCCTTTGCTGGTCCTGATTTGTCTTGAGTCTACAGCTTTGGCTAGCCCGGATCTCACTCTGGAGAGCAGGCTAGCCTCAAACCTGCAGCAATCCTCCTGCCTCTGTCCTCTGGGTGCTGGGGTTACACTCATACCCCACTATGTCCAGCTTCCGAGTCTCCGTTTGCCTATCCTGTGTCTACCTACCACTTCTTTTTAGAACACAAATCTTTTATGTTCTAATACACCCTGTAACTATATGTCTCAAGATATCCTGACCCCCAACCCTGTCCAAGAAATGGGATTATTGGTCTGGAGAAATCCCATTCTTCTTTTCAAGAGGTACTAATCTGGCCAATGAGACATGCATGGAAATCTTCATGAGGGTTCCTGGCAAGGGCTGTGGGTAGAGATTCTCATTCCCAAGAGAATGAGCCACACGGGGAAAACAATCCTGTTGCTCTGGAAGATTTGGGCTTTGCTGTGATGTCTGGAACTGTTGCAGCTGTCCTAGCAGCCTGAGGATGAAGGCTCATACTCTACCACGGAATCAACCAACCCTCAGCTCTGAACTAAAGGAATGCACTGATTTGTTAGAGACACCTTGAGTACTTTCCTTTGTGTGTAAATGATAGATAAAAAGGAATATGTCTCCAAGACATGGCAGTGTGGAAAGTCTTGCTCTTTGCAGCTCTGCCCATTTGCCTAGTCCTTGAAAACAGTAATGATCTCTTTTCTAATCTCAGATATAAATTGGGTTTTGTGGTGAGCAGGAGAAGCTGTTTGAAATGAAAATTTGTGTTTCCTGAGGAAGACACTTTACTTGGAAAACCTCTCATGGACCTAGGATGTAAACTGTACAGAGATTTTTTTGTCTTTTTCACTTTTAAAGCATGTCATATGCAGAAATAAACCAAACATACTATATGCATATTCCCCTCACACTACACAGATTTCTATAAAGAATGACATCATTTGTATCAGCTCTCAAGACTTTGGTGGACCTCAGAGCTACCTAGCATCTTTCCTGGAAAGATTTGGGAGTCAAAGAAATCAAAGGACTCCCTAAACATCACCCAGCTTGCCCAAGACTGCAGGTGGTGATAACAAACCAGCACCAACAGGCAGCTACTGTCCATCTAGTTCACATGAAATACTTCACATTCCATAATGCAAGCCACAGAGCAATCCCATCGAGTGGATAGTGTTATTCTCTGTTTGGGGAGGAAGAAAGGGAAAGCTGAGAATATTAACTATTGTCTGCAATTTACTAGCCAATGATGTTGAAAACCAGCAGAGATGACTTTCAGAGCTGGGGCAGCATAACTCAGAAGCGAACACACACAGAGCCAGCTGCCAGACCTTATCCCAACAGACGCTGGTAGACTCTGATCTACCAAGGCAGCACTCACATGCAGAAGAAAATGGAAATTAGAGGAAGGTATTATGTTTTAAACTTTTATAGCTCTTCATGGTTATTAAATTCTAACCAATATTCTAGAGAATATTACAGAGGAAAAATGAGCCTTGTAATGTGGTCTAAACCTACTTAATAGTTGTGTATATTAAAATAGCATCTAGATAAGATATAACTGGGTCTCTTCGAAGCACAACATCATTTTTCCCCCAAAGCTTTAAAAGATTGTTAGAAACAAGAGTATGTTTCCTCTTTATTATTCTCAAAGTATTAAGAAAAACACCTTGACTTTATCCTTTCTGATCTCCCCTATTTATCAGGCTGACATTTGGAAATTTGGGTTTACTTTGAAAATAGCTTAGCCAATGAAAGAGCATTGTGTTGGGCCAGTGTCTTTTTTGAGCACAGTGACTCCTGCCTCCATTGTTCTGATTTGCTACGAAATGACCGTGGCTATTTTTAAACCTGTGCCGTGGACTTGTCAGCCGTGAGCCCCTCCTCTGGCTTACTGGTCCCAGTGGCCTTTCTCATCCTAGGGATGAGTTATCCCTCATGTACGATTTTTGTGGCTTCTCCTCTATTTAAAGTTGCTCCTCAAAAACTAGAAAATTATGTTCCTGCCCTACATATTCGCCCCTTCAATCTACAGTACCCTCTGCCTGAAGCAATAATCTGTCATGCTCAGGTCAGATAATGATGGGATGGATTTCGGCAAGCCTGTCTTGCGCACCCATGGCTAACACAGGCCCACTATGCTGGGGGCTTCTTGACAGGTCTTAACCTTCTACCATCTCTGGGACCCTGTGGGACAATCTCCATGCCTTGGATGTGACTGGTGCTTCAGAATGATCCGGTCATGCTTAGTGTGATATTTTGGTAAAACAGGTCCCTGTTGTCTACTGATGTTGATCTCTAGATACGGTTCTGGGATATATTCCTGGATGTAGATCACACAAAACTTTTCATCTATGTATGAATTCAGTTGGTCATTCATTCATTCACTCATTCATTCCCTGACTAGACTACCAATGAGCAAAGCTTTTCAGGCCCTCATTCTAGATTGTCCCTAATTTCAGAGCTATATTATCAAACATTTCTGAATTGAATTCTGGACCTCTACAGAATAAATAACTTAATAAAGTTGTAAGCGAGGGCGCCATTTCTGGACTCTTACAAAGAAGCAGTGTAATTCAGAGTTCAGACAGACTCCCTGGTGATGGACTTGAACCTGATACATAGATGTCAGGGAGACCACTCAGTCCCTCAGGCCTCGGTCTCCTCACCTTTAAAAATGGAGCACTCTACTGCCATAGGAGTCATATGAGAACCACACAGATAACTACCAAAAAGCTCATAAAACTGGATAGGGATGAAGAGCGTGATGCATAAATTATCTCAACTAAAACAACTCAGGCATCAGTTTCAGTTTCAGCCTAAACATGAGCAGACCGAAGCTTAGGGGAGTGAGGAGAATTACCTAAGGTAATCCTGAGGAGCGAAGCTGAACGTCCAGTGCAGGCACCACCAGTGGAATATAGTCACTGCAGAACTCTGCTACACTGAGCTGTCTGTGGGATTGGTCACGTGTGCTGCGCTTTGACCCAGATGTCCTTGGTTAATGGAAGCGGGTAAAAGCAGGTCCCATTCATAAAGTCAAACACTCTAGCCAGCAGTGTGGCCCCACAAGAGGAGAGAGCTTTGGATATTTTCATTTGTTCTTTCCTTTTATTTTCCCAGGATTCTTCCTGACCATGGAATGTCTCTGCAGTCTGAAACAGGAGAATCACACCTGCCCAGATTGTTTCCTATTCGCAGAGCAGTATTATTGCCATGAAACTGAGTTATGTTGAGGGTTGAGATCTTTTTGGAGTCTTTCATGTGCATACAGATACAGAGTCAAAGACAAAAACTTATACTTCTTAGTAGAAATGGTAGGGAAAGACATACTGAAAATTTTCAGTAGCTAATGAGATGATGGAGCATTCTGCTACCTCCTCCAAGAAGTCAAATTGCCTCAACTTCTGAATATGGTCCAAGTACAGAACACACACCAGGAAAGAGCAGGGGCCAGGATTTTGATGGAAGGTTTCAAATCCTCTGGGGCTGTCGTCATGCTGTGCAGTTTTACATCCTATGAAGAAAGTCTCTTGGTTCAGAATATGAACGTGTTTTATTACAAATTTTTGCCTAATTATTGTAATCAGAGTAATACATAAATTATGAATATCTGTTGAGTAGACATAAAATAACAGCAAAAAACTAACAACAAAAATAGATGAAATAAAATCTAATTTATATTGACTGTTTCCTATATGCAAATTATGTTGTGTCTATTATCTCATTTAATCCATATAACATGTCTAAAATTGGATATTTTTTAAATGGCTTTTACTAATAGATGAAAGAGCCAAAATGAAGCACAAATTGAATTATCTTGCCCAAGTATGGACAAGACACCTTGCTTTTCAGGAAAAATTTTGCAATCGCTTCCATAGACTCAAGTCAAGCATAACTCAAGAAACAGTGACCCATGTCTGAACTACATTTCCCAGCTTCCTTTGCACCTTAATGAAGTCACTCCCAAATCATCAGCTGGTTGGATGCAGAAACCACAGAGCTTCTAGGAGACTAAGAACCAACCACAAGACAAAGGAGCCTCTGCCCTCAATCAGTTCAGGGGGAGATTGTTCTTGAGGAACACAGACATTGGATTGTTAGTCAAGAGAGAAATACAATTCCGTTGCACTTGTGACAAGAACTGTAAATTCTGAATCTATTTGATACAGCAGTTAGGGTTACTCTAACTAATATATACGATTACTCTGGAAGAACCAGAAAGACAATCAAGACATCCCAGGCCCAGAGCATGCCTTCTTAACTGCTGTTCGAGGGCCTCTAGGAGAGGTGCAGCGGCTTTTCCCCGAAGCCCTGGTGTGGAAGAAATGTAAAAGGAGATAGAGGCACTACGAAAGGCCTGGTTTACTTGTGTCTTGCTGTGCTGCATTTAGCTGAGACTATAAACAAAAACAAAAACAAAACAAAACAACAACAACAACAACACAACATTATCTTGAAATGTTGCTCACAGGAAGTTTCTATTTCCTTTCCTTCTCAACTCAGCTTGCAGGGAGGGGACATGATAAAATAATTATTCTAGACCCAGTCTTCAATGAATTAGGTAAGTTTGAGTCTCTAGACCCGAGAAGCATCTCCCGGGTGCAGTTGCACTCAAATCCCACAGCTCTGCCTGGGAGTTGACAGTCAGCCATGGCTCTTGATGCTAAGGAAATCCTCTGGATTTCCCAGCTCCTTCCTTGTACCACCCCCACACTTCCCCTCAACCGTCCCAGCTATCCGGACCAATGCATACCTTTCTTTATTAGCGAAATTTCCTAGATGGTTATGATTTTAAAATCTCTGGCCTCAGAGTGCTATAATTACCTCTTGATGATGTAATTAGTAACAAAATTTAAAAGGGTATCATGGGACACCTAGAACCTTTCCAAATGCATCCACCTCATTTATAAAAGGTTTGAAACACTTCGCTGGCCAGCTTCCTCATAAAACCGGGGCTCCCAAGGTGACAAAATTCACTTCCTCCCAGCGAACACTCTACATTGACCTATGCAATAATGTTAGGTTGAAGAATATTATAAATGTTGTCAGTGACCAGTAACTCACAAGAGCTCTCATTACGTTACCAGTGATGGAGGCAGGTGTGCTGAAGTTAGCACCCTGGGATACATTAGACATGATGTAGGGAATTAGTCATTAGTCCCCATAAGGCGGTGCTTTTTTTCCCACTGTGGTGATATGGAGGGTTTAACACAAGAGCTCCAGTGTGAGAGCTAAAGCATTCTCTGGCAGCTCAGGTGCTGTCTAATGAGAGCTCAGCAGCCAGCCCTGAGTTCACATGGGATGGCAATTGTCGCCTCAACCCTGCCTCCATCTGCCACCCCGTCACAATGATGGTTGCTGAAAGAGAATCAGGGTGCAGCCCTAACATGATGCTATAAGGGCCCATTAAAGCAGCTGAGTGACCCATCCAACACACGTGTCTTCAGCCTGCTTGCATATGTTTCATTTCTCTGGCATGTAAACATTATGCTATCAAATGAAAGACTCCAGTTCAATAGCCATTTAGGCACATTAAGGAGAGACTTTAGCGGCAGCAGATAGAGCAATGCTAACCTTAGCAGTGAGATTCTGGTCTATGCTGGCCACTTCACCTCATTAGTGAAGAATCAGTGGGTAAATCTCAGAAGCCTTTTGTATTTGTCAGAAGTTTCTAGAATTCACCAAGTATTCCAATGGCCTTGGGACTTTAAATGGAAGTTAGATGTATAGATGAACAGGCAGAGAGTCTGTTTTATTGAAAGTCATCCATGGTTTAGAAGGGAATGAAAGACTTGCTCACAAGTAGAGAATGGAGGGAAAAAATGACCTATGACTTCCTGAGAGGGAGAAAGATATCTTGGTGGAGAACGAGTTAGGGTGCAATCTTGCTGATCAGGAGTCTAGGTAGGAGCAGAGAAGGAGCCCAAGACTGATGGGAAGTGCCTTTCACAGTGAAGGCACATTAGGACATTTCTAACGCCCTACGTGATCTGGACTGGTATTCGGTCTGTCAGGGTTCGACCTGGACTGGAATGTAGAAGAGACTGTAGAGACAAAGGAAGGGTCTTGCTATCTCTCAGGGCTTCCTTGGACATCAATAGCCTTTTGAGGTAGAAAGCCTAGTTTTAATCTCGGGGTCCTGTTTCACTAGCTCTGTTTTCTTAAGCTAAGAATATTATTTCTTCTCATCCTGAGAAAACAGAAATAACCTCTGAATTTGCCTCTCAGAGTATGGACATTGTACAAGGTAACAGAAGAGAATCTACTTATCGCCCTGAAAGGACAGCCTAGAGGTCAAGGAGCACACATCTAAAAACTTCAAGTCCTAGTCAGACCAACGGCTCAGCTCTGTGGAGTACAAAATGTTATCTTATTTTTCAAATGACTACGTGCCTGTGTCTAGGTGTGCATTTGAACACATCTTCTAGTGCCTATACCAATTACTTTTTTGTTACTATAATAAAGCACCATGACCAAAAGTGACGTATGGAAGAGTTTATTTTGGCTGACAGTTCCAGAAAGATACGAGTCCATCGTGATGGGGAGGGAGGCGTGGCAGCAGGCAGCACAGGACAGGAGCAGGACACTGAGAGCTCACATTTCATCAGAAGATCAAAGCAGAGAGGGGAAACAGGATGTGGCAGGAGGCTTTAACTCTCAAGGCCCACCCACAGTGACATACATCCTCTGGCAAGGCTGCACTTCCCATAAACTTTCGCAACAGCACTACCACCTGGGGACCCAGAGTTCAAGTGCCTGAGCCTAGGGGAGGCATTTCCCATTCAAGCCACCTCAGTGCCTGAGTCCCCAGAACTGGAAACACAGGTTGTCATGAGCCACCAGGTCCTGGGAACCCAACCCTGGTCCTCTAGAAGAGTAGCAGGCACTCTTAACTACCGAATCACTCTCTTGTCTCATAAAACATTGTGTTAAAGCCCAGGGTTTGATCAAATCATTCTGACCTTATCCACTAGGTGGTCTGTGGCAAACACACCTCTGAAGAGACACTAAAATGCACTGCAAAGGAATTAAGGAGACAGTGACCTGACACAGCCCATCCTGAAGCAAGGCCCATGCTCAGAGATTTTTCTCAGAGGAAAAGTGCCAAAGACACACAGGACTGTCATCATAGAGGCAGATCCAGTTTAGTTCTGGGGAATGATGACACTGTCTTTTATGGGAAGTGAACTATGTGTCACATCTCAGTCTTGGACCTATCAGATGGGTACAAATTCCTATGGTTCCCTTGTCAACTCTCCAGACTGTCTTGTGGTAATTCCCTCCCATACATTTCAATGGTCACTGGGTGGCTCCCTCCTGCCAACATTATTGCAACAGCCTGGAAGGTCTCCATATTGCTAAGGCATCCCATTGCAGTACTCCCTGAATACTGTGGCCAGATGTACCACCTAAAGAAGAAGATCCTTGATTCCCCATCATTCAGTCAAACTCCTTTACCTGACAGTTTTAAGGGCCCCGTTCACTTTTCAAAGCTGCCCTTGCATGTAACCTCTTCTTGAGTCAAGCTACAGCTGTTCTCCAAACCTGCTATTTCCCCACCTTTGTGACTCTGTCTTCACTGTGTCCCTCATGGGTTGATATCCAGACCAAAAGTATGATCTTAATTGTGCCTTACGCTGCCTGTACTGTGTTGGACAGATTTCTTGTAATAACATCCCTTTAAAATGAGCCTCCTACCTTAATGTCTTCGAAACACCTTTAATAAACCCCCTTTGAATTTTCTCAGTACAATTATCTTTTTCCTTTGTAGCATAATTATTTATGTCTTCTATATTCTATCTCCTAAACTGTAAATTCTTACTGTCTGGGAACCATGTCTTACCTATCTTTCCCTATCTAACTCAGGAATTGTCTAATGTTTGTTCCGTGGACAGATGTGCCAATGATTAAACACAAGAAGTCTTTCCTTTCTTCCTTTGCTCATGAAACACTTGAAACACTTTGCCTTTGGCCCCAAAGTGCTCGCCAGACTTTACAGTCAAGATCAAGGTTCATTTGCTCCATGAAGCCTTTCCCAAAGTGTTTTAGTGAGCATCTAGATGTCCTCAAACCAAAGAGATAATCTGCAGAGTGTCCATTATCTGTTTAAAGAACACTGACTTAACTTCTCTAAAACAGAATCTTAGATTGGAGGTCCATACATGGGATTAGGGAGACCAGGAAGCTTCTAAAATTAAATGTAATTTTTTAATGTGAATTTCCGAGTGTATGGGAGTATCCCAAGTTCTGCAGCTCCAAAGAAGTTAAGAAAGCCACTGCTCTCCGAGGACCACTAGCTCTTTCCTGGAGGAGAGGTGGAGTGTCCTGGATGTCCTTTCTATTTCCATCAGCGGTTAGACTGCCCTTGAATTGCTGGCAGCCTGTCCTTGGAGAGGTCAGTGTCTTTTGACTTCTCTGGCACTTCCCCTGTACAAGTCCCAACCCTAGAGCTGTGACAACAAAGGATCTCCGGAGTGTAATGAATGTGTGATTAAATTGAAATGGTGGAAGAGCACCTGGCCTTGAAAAATTCCCTCTGTGTGAGTGAAATTCTCAGGAGTTGGAACAGACACTATCAACCTGCACGAAGGCCAAGAATGAGCACTGGGCAGATCTGGGTAGTTAAAAAGTAAACCTATAAAGGAGCCGGTCAGTGGAGGAGGCCTGGTGTGGTCCTGGAGGCTATGGCTGAAATCCCATCATTGTTTCATCTCTTCCCTTCCTGCTGGGCCCAATCCAGCCACCTCGGAGCCTCACAACAGTGCATGGAAGTCCACATGTGTTGAGTTACTATCAAATAGCCTTTCCAGAGCACAGTGCTCTCGGGGATAGTGCCAGCCAAGACAATGTTTTCACTCGAGTTGGAGCAGCAGGACCAAGTCAGCTCTTAGTAGCTCTGATGTTCTTATGGGAAAGGAAAACAAAATTCATTGGAGTCTTTCAAAGTTCTAAATGATGGCTCTCGCTGTTTAACAAAGGGGTTGATTTAAAAAGAAAAGCAAACCAGGGCAAGCACAAGATCAGGGACTTCTGTTTTTAACAAGCTGGATTCTTATGGGTTTCTCTTTACATCAAGGTTTGTGTTACAAGCACTGCCCCCTAAATGATAAGCAGCTATCGCCATGCTGGTTTCCACTGAAGTCTCCTAAGTAATGATGATCCCACCTTCTCTGGACGAGTCAGGGGTCAATACGGCCTTATTTGCCTCTGCTTTTCATTAGTGCTGCTGCTGCCTGTGTAACATCACATTTCCTACCAGCCCCCGGAATACACAGAGGATTCATGCTTCAGCTCTGCATGTATTAAGAATGCAGCCATAGCAACTACTAGCATTAATGAACTATTTGCTTATGCAGTAATAATTAACTTCCATTACATTACTTTGTGTGATTACTTTCTTAATTGCCTGAATTATGCATCCATTTAATATTTAATAACCATTCTCAGAAATCAGACACTGGTAAAAAACAAATTGCTCACAGTTTCCTCGCAATAATTAAGCTCACAAGAATAAATGAAACCTTTTAAAACCGAATGCCTTGTGATTATATCCTTGCATATAGAACAAGATCCTAAATTAGTTATTTATTAAATCTAAATTTAAGTCCAAATAGTGCATTTTTCACTTTCGCCCCGGGAAATCAACCCGTACTCTACCTGGTACCAACAACAGGATTAAGTGCTTCTATTTTCTTTGGGAGTCACAAACTGCATTAATATTTATTACCATGCAAAATTCAAAAGTCCTTAAAATATTGTGTGTTTATTATTTATTTCAACTTGGCATCTCTTTTCTACAAGGTAAGTAAGATATTTAGCTGGAGATTAAAGCGTTGTAAAACGAGATCAATACCTTTCCATTAAGACAGGCCATTGCAAACTCCCCCATTCTTTCCTGCCTCCCAGCCACCCCCCCACATGTGCCCAAGCCCCTCACATGACAGTGAAAACACATATGTGCTATTTGTTTTTTAACCAAACAGGAAATTTCTAGCAATATATTCTCATACATTTCCACTCACAACCAGGCAGTTTGAGCTCCTTGTCTTTTCCAATAGCCAACAAGCACTCTCAGAGCACACACACACACACACACACACACACACACACACACACACACACCACCAGCTCTTCTACTGGCACCCAAGAACAGCTACGCGCTGATTTGCAAAGTGATAATGCTATTATCCCGTTGTGCATCAGCTTCGGTTCACTCTGCCTTGCAGAGTCATCCCTGCCTTATCAAATAAAGCACTCGAGTGCTTTAGCTCAGGTTTTCTTGGTGAATACATTCTATTGAATCTAGACAAGACAGCCTTTTTTTTCCCCCATCCCAGAAATGCATCTGCAAAATTGTTCTGCCATTCCACATTGATTATGGCAGCCATGTACAGACGCGTTTACCTGAACCATAACCGTGTTATGCTTAAGCTACAGGGACACAGGGATGTTATTTATTCACTGTTACCCTGTGCATACATAATCTACACAAAATAATGCGTGCCACATGAAAAGGAGGGGGGAAACCTTAAAGCATTTTTCCAAATGAGCCGGTCCTAAAAACCAGGTGACGTCTTAGAGATGACATGCAGAATGCCAAGGGAGTAACTCGGAAGAACCGTTCCTCACCTGAGAGGATAACCTCTTTTTAAGGCTTGGAAATAGCTACAGGGAAGAGGCTACCATTGGGGGTGGGGATTGATTTGTAGAGAACAACTGGAGTTTGGGGTGTCTGAGTCAACAACAATGGCTGGTACCGAGTTCCTAAACTCAGTTAAACTGATGCCGCTCTCCCGACTGTTGTTCCAGTAGGCAGCGTCATTAGGATTTGCTTTTTCGATGATCTCTCGGCCTGGAAGGCAGAGAGCTGCTCACAAGGCACGGTTAGAGAGAAAACGATAGCAGTCTGTGGCTGCTCCACAGACCTTATGACCGTTTCCGTCTGTCATTATTCACGTCTGGCTGGACGTGTTGTGTCAGCCACCTAGAAGCACTTCAGTATGAGGCTCTTGTTGCCTCCGCTCTTGCGCAGCCAGACTGGGGCACCATTATTTTTGCATCACTACACTTAGGTGAAGCCGGCTTCAATCTTTCAGTAATGACACACAAAAGAAATAAAAATGGTTGTGTCCAAGCTATTATACATGCTTGTATTCTAAGACGCCTCGTCAGCATGGTTCAGAAAAGTAGAAAAAAAACAATGAATTTAAAACAATGAACAGACATCTATTAAAAGGTCAGCTTAATTCTATTTGTTTCGGCTCTTCATCAGTATTTTAGGCAAAACTATTTCTCTTTGGCTTCGGTTTGATGTTGTTATTGACTGGACTCACATAACGGAAGAGCAGGACATATAAAAGGAATATTTGATCAACTTTGCTCTTGTTGCTTAACATCATTTTATATTATCTTTATAAATCCTATCAGTGTCATGACAAATAAAGGCGCACACAAAGCTTTTGTTTTATATCTGTATTACTGACACCATAAAGGAAAACATTCCAAACAATATGTTTATTTGCACACTGCACATGAGTGGGCCTAATCATGGTGATTTTAAATCTAATACAGGTTTTTTTGTGTGTGTCCGGAAAAACTACTATCACACACACACACAAAAATGGGTTTTTAGTTTTCTTTTGCAGAGATTATCTTAACAAATGAAGGTAGCTCCTCCAAACCTACCTGCCCCTGGTAGGAAAAGAGACACATTAGCTGAAATTGCCTGGGATGTTAGAATTTACTGACAATTTCAAACTGGAAACTATAACATAGCATTAGTAGGAAGCACAGTTTAATAAAGCCAAAATAGTCCAGGTTGATTTTTCCCCTTATGCCCTAAAAATATAATAAATAAAACCACGTGTTAGTATGGGTGAAGCAATCTACAAACACATTGGAAAATGCAAAAGCATATAAATGTGTGCATTATATCAGTAGTGGTAAATGCTTTGCAGTTTTTCCTTACGTGTGTAATTTAGCACAAAGGCTTGAAGAAGTATATTAATAATGAAAGTATTTAATAATGAAAGGCTCTGTCACGTCTGTGAAGTTTTTTTTTAACCAGGATTCTTTATTTAAGCAGCAGAAAACATTGCCGTATCTAAGAGAAATGGGTTATCGCCCCACAATGAAGAATTCAGTTTACTTAAGAGAAACATGGAAAACCATGTCTCCTTCCAAACTGAAGGCACTTGACAGATGTCAAACTCACTGTTAACTGAACAGGTTTCCGCCAAAAGTTCAAGGTCCTTCTGAAGTGGTTGGGGGTGTTCCCGACTTCATCCCCATATTTGGATAGATACATGTACATATTCTTAAAAATCTTTTTAAAAATATTTTTTAAAAAAAGCTTCATAACCAGAAAAATGTGATCACAGAGACCTTCTCCTGTTCTAAAGATCAGACGCCAGTGTCCTGAGCTGACATCTTCAGGTCGATGCATTTGTGTTTGGGGGACATTTTTATGAAGTTCAGCTATGGCGCTCTGTTAGACCTGAATGAAATGGCCTGCATCTATACGCATTTTTAGAACACTGTGGAATTCGCATTTTTAAGCAATGTGACAACCATAAACGACCGAAACATGCAGAGGAGTTTGAAATGGCACCAACCACATCCTCTTAATCCTTTAAAACTTTACCTTCGTTATAGCGCGAGCATTAAAATACTTTCTTTTAAAAGAGGGCTTGCCTGAGGCGGCTTTTCGTACCTTCTTTTCCCAAGCTACATCTCAGTTGTGGCAAAACATGAACAGTAGGTGGCAGTGTGACCACTGAACTGCGTCAAGGCTTCCTTGTCTAGACTGTCTTCAGGAGGACAGGGAAATGAATGTATTTTTCCATTCTAAAGAATTCATTTTATAATTAATCTTGAAATACATTTCTAAGGTCCAAAGACACCGAAACAGTGCGCTGATTGCATCCTTAAGTGCACGGCCCCAGAGAAAAGCAATTTAATTCAAGAACCCTGTCTCTCAGTCTCAGCTTCCCCTCCCCCCGTTTCTGTTATAACAATTTTAATGTGAGTTCTTATGCAGGTTTGTAGTTGAGGACACGATCAGCTCATTCGGGGCTGTGCAACCCTTGCTTGGATGTCTTTGTGTGGGTTTGAAATAGCTTTCAGGAACTTTGCTCCCCTGGTCCTACAGATAGATAAGTGGATCGCCCCCCCCCCCAACCCTTCCTTTTTTTTTTTTTTTTTTTTTTAAACCTCAGAAGGCAAGCTGGTTGATAGGGAAGAGTTCTAGAGAGGTAAGTAAGTGTCTGCTGTGTTCGCTGTGGGCCCTCGCCACAGAGAAGAGGATGCCAGACACACAGCATAGTCTGAGTATGCGGTGGATGGACCGACCGGCAGACGAAGTGCAGATTCCGTTTGTTTTTCACGAGTCTGCCCTGTGGTGTTTGGTTTTTTGTTTTTTTCTTTTCTGTTGTCTCAGTTCTCCATAGACATGAGAAAGCTACAGTCTTCACTTCTGTCCTTCATGCGGATATGACTGTTAATTACTGTCACCGCCAGGGCGACACAGCAGGACGTGGCTCCAGTGGAGTCTGTCTGGGATGAAGATGATGTTCCTTTCCTGGGAACGACTGGCCACAAATGTCTTTAAAAACCCAAACTCATGTTTCAGAAAGGGCAAACTATTTTAGTACCATTGACCTAAAAGCTGTGTCAACTAGACCGGCTTACGTACTTGTCCATACCTTAGTTTCCCCATCTCAAACGCGGGCGTAACAGGAGGACCTACTTTAGGAGATTGTCGCATGAATTCAATTAATTGGTACATGTAGGAAATTCAGACTCTTGTCGTGCAGGTTGCAGTCTTGCTGAAATGTTTATTACTAAAATGTTACATTTAAAAATATTCTTATTATTTACCACTAGCCTTGACCTAACATCTTACAAAACCATTTTTTTGTTTGTTTGTTTGTTTGTTGAGATGGAGCGTCACTACACAACCCAAGCTAGCCTGGAGCTCATGGTCCACCTGCCTCAGTTTCCTCAATGGAAGGGTCACAAGCAAGTGTTTGTGCAGCTCAGTGACTCACTGTGACATTAAGTGGTCTTGGTGGTGTAAGGGAGGGTTTGCATGATGAAATGCCTGTAGCCCCTAAACACAGAAGAATGTGAAATGGGATATGAATACTTGACTTCTCTCAGCCGCACTCCTTCCTCCTCTGACGGCCTTCCTTTCCCCCTCCTCTCCCCCTCCCCTTCTCTCTCCACCTTCATCTCTTTACCCAGCTTCAGGGATAGCCAGGAAATAATGAAGGGCCATGTCTCTGCTCCCAGCCCTGTGCTTGCTCACACCCCAGTCTGACTAAACTCAGAGAGCCCTTGCTGAATGCTGGGAGCTAACCATCAGCAACACCTCAAGAAGTTCCCACTGACTTTATTGTCTTTCCTCAGCTCTATGCCACAGGCCATTAGACGATCAACTTCACAACAACTCCCTCAAGGAGGAGACATTATAAGGTGATTTCTTTTTATCTTCCCTCAAAATGGAAAGCTGTAGTTTGTCAAAACTCAAGTCAGATCCCAAGGGAACTGAAGTTTAGTTCAAACGTCAAGAAGGAGGCGACTCAAGCTGCATTACAATCTGGCAATTCACTCATTTCATACACAGCCCCCAGGTCTGATTTTCGGGTTGCAGTAATAAGTGTTTTCTGATGTCATTGAGAAATACGTAAAGGAAAAAACCCTTTTGAGCCTACCTGTTCATTTCCTGCCTTCCATGCAAACACAGCACGGTATTTTTAGTAAAGAAATGTAGACCAGTCAGTGTCTTAAAAAGTGAATCATTTAGATAGTTTCCTTAGACATAAACTTCCTTCCCTCAGACTCTTCTGTTTTCAGAGCTGAACTCTTTGAGAAAGGAGGTCAAAATATTAAGTTTGAGCCATTTAAGTAAGAGACATTGAGTAATTTAAAAGGAGACATTCAGTACAAGACTCATTCGTTTAAATTACATGAAAATCTGAGGTAGTGTGTGCAATTAGGAGTCCTGTAAGTCCTCGGGCAATTTTCAGTGAGGGTTAAGAGAATGCTTTAATAGAATATGACAAGGTTCCTTTTGTTTTTCATAAAATATTGTACTCCCTTTTGAAATGTAGCAAATCCTTAATGAAATTACAGCCTGTTCATTGTTCGGGCATACTTTTCATGTTTTAAGAGATCAACAATGTCAAAACAATTACTGCAAATTTATGATGGACAAACCTCCAAAGACTCGGCGGTTCGTTAGTTCAAACTCATGAAGCTTCTCGGGAGCCAAGGGAAGGCTCTGGTCGGGTCTCACCTAGCAGGGTGCTCCTAGGAGAGAAAGGAGACCACATGCAAGGCAATGCCGCCCTATAGAGAGGACTCTGGGGTCAGGGGAGAGTACACCCGATTTGTATCGTTTGATTCCCACTTCCTCTATTAACCCAAGGAAACAACCAGGACTCTACACACGCTTTCCTCCACGGTTTTCATTTCACGTCTTTATTTATTTGCTTGCTTTTTGGATTATTTATGATGAGAAATGATTTACTGCAAAGAACCGGAAGAGTTTTGAAACAAAAGAAAAGTATTTTTATAGTTTACACACGTGCAGCAATGTCTGTGGTTAGTTTCACAGTAACGAATTCTGCCAAAGCAGAAAACAAACACTTCCGTTTGATCCTTAAACAGTGAGATGGGTTCTGGTCGCCCAGTTATGATAGTAACTGTACAGGTTGTACCCAATGCCACACATGTTTCATGGGATTCATTAGGAGTTTGAGAGACCGGAGGAAGAAGACAACAAAACTTCCTTTATAAGGAAGTCATGCCAAGCCAGGCTCCCTGAGTCACAACTTCTCAGTGATGAGTCACTACAGAATCTCTGCAAAGGGGCTGTCTTAATTTCAGAGGAATGGGTGCTGGCTTAGGCTGTACTATTATGGACTAGATAAATAGATATAGGGCAGATGATAATACAATCCGAAAGTGCTTTGCAAATGTTTTGGCCTCTCTTGTCTTCTTATTTTCTCAATAATAAAATTCAAGAGTTGCAAAATGTGTCTTTCCAACCTCAGAGAACAAAAAATACATAAAAAACAAGATCCTAAGCTAGACTTATGATTCTTGCTGATACCATCAAGATCCAAGAAATCAACATGCTGGATGAGATACTAAAATAAGTCAGATGTCATTCGGGTTCACATATACGTACTATTTGTAAATGAAAGAAAAGACATTGATTTCTAGTAGTTCATGTTTAAATGGTCATGGTCATAGTTCAGGATGAACTTTACATGACTGTAAAGAATATTAATATAATGACACATAGCACACAGATTTATATGTCAGTCATTGTTCCAAATTACAAACATTATTTCATTTATCTCTATTGCCAGCATTTTATAAACCAAAAAACTGAGGTAGAGAATGGGCAGGTAGGTAACTCATGCTAGGGCAGAGTCAGGATAAGGATGGCAAAGTTTTCACAGTGCCCGCCCTCTGAGTCTCCACTCACAAAGTCCTTTGGCTCAGGCAGGTGAGTGTCCTACTGTTCCTGGGCCAGGCTTGGCTCTCATTTCACTGTGCCTCTTGAGATGCGTATGGTTCAAGAACAACGTAAATAGAACAGTGAAGCTGTCAGACATAGAACAAGGAAAGGAGAAAGCTTGGAGAGGCCGTGGTAGACATCCTCAGGTGCTGAGTCTCTCACTTGTCAGGGATAGGTGACACCTTTCCATGTGTTCCCATCAGACACCGAAATCACAGAGTGGCGAATTTCACCCCAACACAGGACCTCCTTACACAAACAACAGAAACTAGGAGGGTACCTGTCCCGTGAGAGTGAGGATCTTATTCCTCGGATCAAGGGTGGTGCTGTGCCTTGGGGCAGACTGACTCAGCTGGTCCTAGGCTGCCTTCTAAGATGGGAAAGTTTGGGAAAACCACAGCAAGGTGTGAAGTAGAAAGACTCTTTGGAAGC
Source organism: Peromyscus eremicus (assembly GCF_949786415.1). Classification (NCBI taxonomy): domain Eukaryota; kingdom Metazoa; phylum Chordata; class Mammalia; order Rodentia; family Cricetidae; genus Peromyscus; species Peromyscus eremicus. The sequence goes on from NC_081419.1 coordinate 52,501,309, forward strand.
TCCCCTCTCCCTAGATCACATACACATTTTTCCATCGCACCGCTGTGTGGTAGGAATGTGTTGGGTTTACACCCAATAGATCTGATCCTACTAATTGTAGATAGGTGTCTCTTCTGTCTTAATCTCTCATTCTGTGAGCAAGGGAGAAGGAAATAAAGATGGAAGAAGGTGAGGGAGAGTGGAACTGAGATGGAACAACAAAAACAAGTTAGAAAAGGTAAGAAAAATAGATCTACTTATGATTCTCCTGGGAGACCTCTGAGGACTCTTGTCTCTTGGCCACAACAAGACAAGCACAGGGCACAGCTCAGCGCACCAAGTAGAGACAATCCACAGGAACTTGTGCAGAGTGGCTCACCAGGTACATTCAGGGGGACAGCATTAGTGATGGGATGCTTCACTGCAAGTGGGGGCAATTTACATTTAGAGGAAAAGCCTTAGAATGGAAAAGACATGTTATGCATGTACATGTGTGTGCATGTGCATATGAGTATGTGTTCCTGTGTGTGTGTGTGTGTGTGTGTGCGTGTGTGTGTGTGTGTGTGTGTGTGTGCACACGTGCGCAAAAGTCTCAGAAAAGGAAAATAAGTACCCAAGCCAATTACCCTGCTTTTATGCATTCCCAGACAGTGAAATATATGAACTTTTATTACTGGTAATCAATATCTTTTATCTACTCACTTTTATATCAACTTAAAATAAAGCTGCAGAAATCATGGGATATTATAAAAAATAAAATACAAGAATCTTCTAAAGTATTTTTAAAATGCAGTTTTGAATACCAGATCAAATGTGACCATTTGCTTGTGTGGAGGGGAAACACAAGCAGATCAATTATATACATAATAAGTTTAAGGAGCTGGATATTATGTTATAGATCTAAGTAAGAGAACAGATGTGGTACAAAAGTAGAAACTGGAAATGAGGTGGCTTATTTTTCAATTTCCTGAGCTTTACATTAAGGAAGTACAATTGAAACTGGAAATTATAATTGTTATATGGAAGTTGAAAAATATTCAATCTTTTAGCTAAAGATTGGTTTGGAAAGGAACCATTATATTTTGCTCAAAAATAATATATCAGGAGTTGAGATTTTAAAAAAAGTCAAGAATAATAAACTATGTTGGAAGCAAAATTAAGCCAGGAGAGATGGCTCAGTAGTAAAAATCTTGTAGTGCTCTTGCAGAGAGCCCGAGTTTGGTTCCCAGCACCCACGCTAAGCAGCTGCCTTTAACTCCAGCTCCAGGGGATTCAACACCCTCTTCTGGCCTCTAGGAATGCTGAATTCACATGCCCAAACCCACATGCAGGTACATCATTTAAAATGAAAATTTTAAAAATTAAGAATAGTAGAGGGTTAAAAAAAAAAAAAAGCAGTCACCAGAAATTTTCCATCTCAAAATGTTCTAATGACGCAGATTGTTCTAGTGACTTCTAAAGTGATAGACTGGATATTATTCTAGAATGTCTTTTGGATTTCTTTTTATGATTTACAAAAAAAAAAAAACTTGGAAAGTTAGGAGCTTCTGGACACGACATTCTTATTACATTCATGAATCCACGTTAGTTGTAGTTACCTTGCACAAGACGTGTGTAAGATCAATTCAGTCAAAGTTCCAACCCAGGTGAGAGAGGAGCTCAGAAGGCCTGAATAGCTGACGAGCTGCCGGCAGTTAGCTGGTGGCTGCTGAGAGAGGGGAAATCACTTTTCCTCGGAGGTACGGCCGCTAGTAAATTGTCCATGTACCAGCGGATAGTCCTACACCCATATGCACATGGGCAGCACTATTCGGATTTAGTGACCCGTTTAAAAAAAAAAAGGAGTTCATGAAGTTGGGATGGGCATGAGATGTCAGAGGAGATAGAGGAGGGAAGTGGGAGACAGATATGGTGGATATGACTGAAGTACTTCATGTACAGACACGAAATTCTCAAGGAACAAAAATATTATTTAAAAAAGAATGAGAGACGCAGCATAAGTACAGAACCTACAGATATTTTTTAAGTTTTATTTTAGTGTGTGTGTGTGTGTGTGTGTGTACGTTATGTGGATACTAGTGACTGAATGAGAGTCCTTTGCAAGAGCAGTATGTGCTCTTAACCACTAACTGTCTCTCCCCAAACCTACAGACATTTAAAGAATAATAAAGGAATATGAGGAAGAGTCTTTAATAATGGACTTAATTATTTAGATAAAAAGACAAATTTATTTTGTAAATCTTTATTACACTTATTTGTTTAGTGTGTGTCTAGGTGTGTATAATGCGCACAGGCCACAGCATGCCTGTGACATTCAAAGGACACCTTGCAGGAGTTGGCTCTCCTCTTTCACTGTGTGAGTCTTGGGGATCGAACTCTGGTCCTCAGCACTGGTAGTAAGCACCCTTACCCACTGAGCTGTCTCATGGGCCCCAAACGGACAAATTTAACACTGTCGGTGTACAACTTTTAGAGGATTTTGTCCCTTCAGATGTCATGGATGCTGGGCAAGTGCCGATCACTGAGCCACACTTCCCACCCATAGATGACCCATTTGAATGAACTTCGGTGTAGATGTTTCCATTCTTTCTTACAGAGAGCCTGCCTATTGTTAAGACAGCAATGAAAGCTGGCTCATTTTTCACTCTTCAGGATGAAGGAAAGCATTAAATCAAAACATGCAAAGATAAACCGAGTTTATAAATTAGACTTCTGGTGAGCTTCCTATATTCATCAACTTCCACTGATATAAATAATACAGCTGGTTATGTCTCAAGATGCTAGAAATCAATACTTTGGGGACTTCTTTTTGTGGGTCTTTTTTTATCTAACCAGCAAAAGCTTCTTGAATGACAGATTTTAAAACATGCAGACACCAGTGTTCTCCTGCCTGACTTAGCTCTGCACTCACAGCCCTGCAGCAAATTTTAACTGTCTGAAGACAAAGGTGAGAACCGAGCCACACTGTAGAGAAAGATTTGCAGTCTCCACGGAGGAGGGCCAGTGTCTTTCTGCTGGGACCAGCCAGCAGCCCATCCTGCGCCGTTGCCACGGTGACTTTCTCTGTCGGGGGCCGAGAATCCTTTCTCTGGGAGAACAGGAGAAGGTGCCGAGCACACACAGACAGTGTCGCTCCTCCAGGGGATAGGGGGCAATGCAAAGAAAAAGTATTTCAGAATGTTACAGGGTGACTTGATGGGCAGGGTGGACCTTGAACAAGAAATGGCAGGAAACTACAGCCAGGGTAGAGGCAGGGATTGTAAAACTCCAGGAGGAAGAAACTGAGGCATCACAGAAGAGTGAAAGGGACATAGTTTCTGAGTTGAGAAAGAGAAGAGACTTGAGTGTGAATGTCATCTTGCTAGCTAAGTGACTCTCTGGTGACAGCCTTCCTAAGCTGCCAGTTCTGCTGTCTACCTACCTCATCTCCGTATTTTCCATGTATGAAATGACATCATCTGCAAAGAGCGTTAGGTGGCGAGGAGGCATGGGTGCTTACAGAAACACAGCATGCTGGGAGCAGAGCCGACTTCAGTAACATTTTTTTGCTTGGATAGAGAGAGTAAGCAGTTGTCTAGATTCCAGAGGACACCCTCCCAAGTTGTATATTTGCAGCTCTGAGAGTTGTGGGAACCTGGTCACACAAAAAATGCTGTGTATACACTAGCAAATTCTGTCCTGTTATGTTGATCATCACACACCTTGACCCCGCGGGAGAAAACACAGCCTTGCCTCCTCCTTCACATTGATTCCCATGCTTGTCATTTAAACACACATGCTCTTTGGAGTCTTTTAAAATCAGCCATAACGTATGCCTGCATTTTCTCACTGACTGTTGGGGTTAGAAAAATCCTCAACATGTATTCGATGTACATCTATGTGAGAATTCCAGTTTCCCTTTCTTGAAGTTCTTGGCTGTGGAGGGCTATGTCACTTGCTAATAATTTTTGCAGCTGTGATCACTACCAGCAAAGCCCTTTGCAGCCTGCAAAGTGTTTTCTCAATTGCTTTATCTGACATTGGCTCCACTGAGTTTCCTGTTCTTATGCAGAGAACTAATAGAGTATTATTAACTGTTCTCACCAGTTAATAACTTCCAAATTAGAGGGGCAATACATGGTAATCTGAACAAATTAATCACTCAAAAACCACCAGCACCTTACTCAATTTCCAGTTTTCAAAAACCCGAGAAACAAAATGGCTACACCTAGATGACCCAAGCAGGGACTGAAATAGAAACGTAGTAGCTGTTCAGTGCCTCTTGGCTCCCAGCTGTTGTGAGGAGCTGGGCGTTCTTTCTCTTCCTACACAGCCACGCGGACATTGAACACTCCTCACTCAGCTATTCCGCCAACCTTAGTCCCCATTCCATGGCCCCAGATTAGCAGCCAAGGATGCAAAGACATACCTGGGGGTTGTCCCACCAGGATAATGAATATGACAATATGGGACAGCCCAGAGGGGACAGGTCCTGCCTTGATTAGCAGGTCAAACTCGATGGATGCACACCTGAACCCAGAGAGACAGGGCACTGGGGATGAGGCAGGGGAATGTGTGTGTGTTGAGACCTGAGGGTGACAGGGAGAAAACACACTGAATCCAGAGACACCTGGACATCTGGAGCATAAAATGCAATACAGCCAGTAAAAAGGAAGGTGAGGCCAGGCTGCTGTGTAATATCAGCACAGGGGAAAAAGCAGTCAAACACGAGCTGCATTTCCTAGAAGCTTACTGGGTACCAGAGACTGCAATAAGCATTCACAGACATTGCCTTATTTAATCCTCAACAAATCTTGAGCGGTTAAGTAGGTTATTCTTTTGCACTGTTTTATTTCATACATATATGCTTGCTATAACAAGTCACACAGTCCTTCCCATGTTAACCTGTATTCAGCAAAAGTGAGAAATTGGCTTGAACTCCTCCCTAGGTGTCTCAAATCTCACACAGAAAATACAAATATATAAATATATATATAATCTATAAATATATACAAAATACAGATGGGTTTGTACAATAATTTTTGTCAAATGTTTTTTAAAACATAACAATATGAATAGGTACTCTTCTAGATCAATATGCACAGATCTAAACCTTCCTGCGTGTGTGTGTGGGTGGGTGGGGTGTACACGGGCACTTGTGTGTGACAGTATATATATGTGTGTGTGGTGACCCGAGGTAAACATCCAGTGGCTTCCTCAGTCACCTTCCACCTTATTTGTGAGACAGGATCTCTCCAATTCAGCTGGACTGTCTAGCTAGTGAGTTCCTGGGATCCACCTGCCTCTACCTCCCCAGGACTGGGATTATACTACCTACCAGTCCCTACCTGGATGATAGAAACTCAGATTCAGGACCACATGCTTGTGCAGCAAACCACCGCCCAATCCTAAACCTTCTTTGAAACGTATACATAATAGTTCACAATAAGAATGTGCCAAAATATATCCAACCACTCCTCTGTTAACATTCAGGATCCCCCCCCCAAAACACACTCCAAATAAAACTGAAATAAACACATCTCTGTGTATGCATCCTTACAGAATGATGCTTTTAGTTTTGTAGGGTAGATTCCTCCACAGTGAATTTGCACATTGAAAATTTTACAGATACTGTAACAATAAATTGTTAATGTTCTTTACAACCTATTCACTTTTATACCTCGGCAAAGCTGCAGAAAACAAATGCCTTCTCTAGGCAACTCCAGGAGCTTTGCACAAAATGATGAGGTCCTTGAGTCGTTTTTATGGTCAACCTAAAGGTTTTAGCCTAAATTTTACATGCTTGGACAACAAGACAAAAAAAGAATATTGAATGATACAACGTGTCCTTATGCCCGCATCCTTCCTTCACTGCGGAGGGACTCCTCACTCATCGCTTGCATTGAGCAGGTGCTGACTGTCAGGCTGCTAGATTCTAGGTGGAGAAGTCATCAAATTATGAATGAATGCCTGTCACCATGGTCGCATGGAATGCTCCTCTGCCTGAGCCGCAGTGCAATCAAGACGAAATGTATCGCCATAACTACAGCTTCACTTTCAGACATCTAAGCAAGTATGTCCTTAGAACTATTTGTTACATAATGCACTTTTGAAATACTTGCCTGTATTATTTCTAAGCAGCTTTGGAGAGGATGACAGAAATGACATTTTAAAAAGACACAGATAAAGGGGGAGACTTCCTAAGCCTCAAACTAAGGCACAAACCTTGTTTTGAAGTTGAGTGATTCATTGTTCTTATGAATTTGCTTTTGACTAGTATACAAGGAAGAATTTAAAGGATGTACACTTCAAATATCCAGCCAAAGTTCTGTTGGCACAGCTCTGTGCTCTCTTTTGTCCTGGGTAACCTGTAGGCAGCACCAGAAGCAGATGATGAAGCTTGTCGGTGGACCTCTGTGCACAGTATCTCTGGAAATCATTGCCTGTTGGACCCTGAAGCACATTACCCTCATGTAATGGAGTCTTAAACCATATTTGGATCACTGCTTCGTTTCTTCCAAGTGCCCTCACTCTGTGTTATCCTCATTCTTTCTCACTTTTCACTATATCTTATCAAAATTTACCCTCAAGAAGACCACTTTGTGTGGTCAAGTTTACATAACTTACAAAACTCAATATCCTACATATAATAAAAACAAATAAATCTAACCCTAGAGTTTCCAGGTGTCAGCAAACAGATAACAAATGTGTGTCTGGGAGGGCGGGACTGTGGCATCCAGAGAGACACTTAACTCCACGTTAGCAAAATACGGTTCCTAGAGTGAGAAATGTTCTTCACAATTACCCATATTCCAGGTGAACACATCTACCTGCCCCATTTTGAAAAAGAAAAAAAAAAGCAAAGTCATTGAAGAACTGTCTTCAGGGCTAACCCTGTTGCATCCTCTGAGGTCTGAGTTCAAACCCAACCTCAAGATTTATCAATCAACACTACATTCTCTCATGCTTAGCCAGGAACAGTGCTGCCCTTTGCTCTGTGGCTTGGCCAACACTTCCCACCTTCCACAAGGGTGAAATTCCATTTGCCATCCATTTTCAGTACTGATGCCCCTTCTCTGGAAATTCTATCCCAGGCTCCTCTCCAAACTATCCAGCTCCAGCTTCCACTCCCAGGGCTATCAGATGTGTCCCCTAACCACTATGTTCATGGAAACAGAGACTAATTCTCACTTGTCACTGCAACTCTGAGACCCAGCATGCTGCCTTTGGTGACATGTATTGGATATCTACCAGCATACATGTCTCAGTGCCTTTGAAGTTACAGAGGGAAAGACCCAGAACCCTAGTCTTATAGGGGGACACTTTGTTCACATCTTTCATCAGGAAGGGATACTTCCAAATGAGCATGAGTGTCCTGAAGCCAAGTCTGAGATAATGCATTTATTTAGCTTTTAGTTTCCCATGTAAGTTCCCAACTCCCCAAACAAGGCAATGCCTCAGTGTGCTTAACATCTAGGGTTGCACAGACAGAGAATAAGAGTGCAGACTCTAGAGCCAGACTATCAGCTCTGTTCCTAAGAGCTTATCTGCTGGACTTGGACAAGGTACTAAGGTACTAATTGCTTCTGTGCCTTGATTGCCTTATCTGTCATGTGGCTGTGATAACAGAATCTAAATCACACAGCTGTTATGGAGAGTAGTTAAATCAGTATGTGAAAGGTCTGCTACAGCACTGTCAGGTACATGATATTTCAATAAATATTTGCTATTATAATTATTAAGTCTGAAATCATTTGATGTCCTTGAATATTATTCAAATTTAGAGATATGCAAATCCCACTAATGTATGCTCATTGGTGCCGACATTAATCATATCTGAATCTGCCCCATAAGCATATTTTGAGCACAGGCTAACGTGTTTGTATGCATGGGACTTCCACAGCTCCCTGTTCACAGATCCGCAGTGAGGATGTTTTGTGGTGAACTCTGCCCTGGAAGTTAACAAGTGCTAAGAAAGTTCATTCCATGGGATGCTACAGGCAGACAAATTGTCCCAAGTTAAGACTACCTGATGCCATTGAATTAAAGCTCACCCTGGCATCTGGGGCACCAATCGATGACCCTGCTAGTTAATATGAAGGGGGGCAGAGGCAGAAGAAAGGGGAGGTCCTTATGGATCGAGGAGGTGAAAGGAAATAGTTGGTGCTCTTTGTACACTCAGGGCTTCTCTTTGGGAAAACATACTAGCTTCGAAACATGAATTTTAAGAAGAGCTTCACACTCCCCCCCCCCCCCCCGCACCACTCCGTTCTCTCTGTGTACCTAACCTCTGGTATACCCCTCAGTCATTGTTTCAGATTAGTCCCATGACTTACTAACAAGAGAAACTGACTCAATTTTCTATCATACTGAAATAAACTACCAAACCCCAATGTATCAAAAGAGTATTCTTCTCATGTGCATGGCATCACTGGTTGCCAACTTGGGACAAAATAAAACTTTTGAAGATTTTGAGTTTGTTTTAGAGTTCCTACTACCAAATACTATACATTTACTCATACACTGATCTCCGTTTGCCCAAGAGGCAACAAGAATTCCTTAAAGCAGACTCCTTTTATTTTTGCATCATTTTTTATCTGATTCTAGTTTTGATCCAGCATATTGTGAAAAATACTAGCTCAGTTCTAACTTCACTGGTACTAGAATAAACTGCAGCAAGCATTTTAACCCCTGGACTATGTATCGGTGTGGAGAACTCCCAAAAAGGCAAAAATAAATCTACCATATGACTCAGGTAGATCACCTCTTGACATATACCCAAAAATCTTGACCTCCTATTCCACAGATACTTGCTCAGCCACGTTCACTGCTGCTCTACTCACAACCACCACGAAATAGAAACAACCCAAATGTCCTTAAACTGACAAATAGGTAATGAAAACATGGTACATCTACATTATGGGATGCTACTCAGCTGTAAATAAAAAGGAACTTTGCAAGAAAATGGGTGGATCTGGAAAAGATCATCTTGAGTGAGGTAACCATGATCCAGAAAGACAAGTGTCATATGCTCCTTTCATCCATGGCTTCTTCTTCCAAATCTTCAGATGTGTGTATACAACCTGGAGTAACTGCAGAAACCAGGAAAGGGAAAAGGAGCTGTGGAGATGGGCAGTAGAGAGGGGAATAGCTGGGTCCATGTGATTTGCAAAGGGAGAAGGAAAAACAGGTGGGAGGTGGTCTTTAATTAGAGATGGGGGGGGAGATCAACCCAGAAGGAGAATAAAGTAACAGTATATCTGAAAAAGGCACAAGAATAATATTATTTATTTACCTAAAATTACATATAATACATATACATCTATGTGTATTCAAATATTGTTTAAATGAAAATTTCCCACCTGGCCTGGTGTTGCTTCCCCTGAAGAGCCATAGACTAACAAAACCCCTAGCACCAGGTACCAGAGCACCCTTTTGAACTATAGGTTAGTGGACTACAAGAGACTCCCAGAACATTCTAGGCTATTCCTGTTGCTCTCAGTCGCCTCCCAGAGGTGGAAGGTAAGTCCCATAGATAAAGAAACCACACCCTGGGACAAAGGGCACAGATGACCTGAGCTGGATCTGATCTGAAAGCCTCCTCCCCAGAAGTAGCTTACAGGGCATCAGAAAGAGGATGGAAGCTTCAAAGGGAGGGAGCAGCTATGAACTACGGCAATGACCAACACGGAACAATGACCCTCAGGGTACAACGGTGATACTTGTATCTTGGTGGTAACCACCAGCTCCCTAATTGGACTTCAGGCCAACAAAACAGAGATAAATCATCCTGGTACTGTAAACCTAGCTAACTATCTGGAATTAGTGATGGCATGGATGTTGGAGGAGAACCTACTACTGTCACTTTACTAAACCAGCAATAATTCCTAACTGTGTTCGAAATCTTTATCCTTAAATCCACATAGAAGTATAGTTCTCCTCCCTCATCAAGGAAACTTCTCTTTATAACAGAAGGACACCATTACAGAAAACTATAATGGGTCAAAAGACAGATGACAAGTGGCCCTGGGTTGCTCTTCCCCAACTGACATGGTACAACACAACTTCTGTACCTAAAGCTCAGAGAACATGAGGAAAGGGGCCCAGAAAGATTGGAAGGCTGGGAAGTCTGCTGTGAGGTTGCATCTCTTAGGAATGCCAGAAAGGGCTGCACTCATGAAATCTCATCCACATGGCTGCCTAAACAAGATCTGAACAAGGACAATGTCAGTAGATATGCTAACATAGAGGGGAAACCTTATGAGGCCTCAACCCTAGGCAAAGAACTACAGGCATCTAAGGAATGCTAAGAGTGAAAGAAATCATCCCCCCAGGAAATATTACCCCCAACTAATTATTCAATAACAAGTGGCCATCCCTGAAATCACATATATGCAAATAACATTATACAGACTGAGGGGTTATATTTATATATTTGTAACTTAGAATATAATTTACATTACATACATACTGGCAATTCAACAATTAAAGAAAAATAGGCCATGAATTTGACAGAAAACAGAAGGGTTATGGGAAAGATTGGAGAAGGAAAGGAAAGGGGGAAATGATAATAATTATATTTTAATTTTGAAAAAGAAAAATATTAAAAATAGGCCAGGCAGTGGTGGCGCACACCTTTAATCCCAGCACTCGGGAGGCAGAGCCAGGTGGATCTCCGTGAGTTCGAGGCCAGCCTGGACTACCAAGTGAGTTCCAGGAAAGGCGCAAAGCTGCACAGAGAAACCCTGTCTCGAAAATAAAATAAAATAAAATAAAATAAAAATAAAAATAAAAATAAATAAATGCAGTCTTAAAATTGTTTAAAGATTGTGAATCTCACAAAGCTCATGATGACATTTATCTCTTAGCCCAGAGTCTGGCACGCAGGAACTGCCCACCAGTGCAGGCCTCATCTCACCTCTTCTCCACTGGCTCCCCACGTTCTCAAGGGCAGCCATGTTCTTGACTCACGTGGTGTCTCCAGTGCTCTATGTGCCCGTCAGTTCGTGGACTAGAGGAATGAGAGCACTCAGAACACAGAGACATCCGCTGAACATGAATGAGCAGATTAATTGCTCTGTTTTCCTGAATGTCTTTCTTTTCTTTTGTCTTTGCTCTCATAGGATGATTAAGAGGACACGTCGCTCAAGTTCTTGGGAGAGAAAAATTAAACAAGTCAGAATTGCTTGATAATTTTCTGAGGCTCATCCAAGCTTGCACTGGCCCTCTGGGATGCATTACAGTGGCCCAGAGGGAGGTGGTAACAGCTGCTGCTCCAACCTGCCACTCTGCCTATGTATTCTACACAGAGGCCGGAGAGAGGGCCCACAAGCAGCTCAGGAATGGGGACCACTTCTTTCTCAGAGTGGCTATGAGGACCCTGATAACAGTAGTCAAAAAGAACCCCTAGGTAGAACCATCTGACTTGGTGTGGCCAGATACTTTGGCTGTCTGAGGACTTTCCCATTGTGGAGATCTGGACCTTCTCGCCAACTAAGGAAGCTCATGTGGTTGTGGCTTTACCATTGACTCAGGAGGGTCAACAAGAGGAAAGTCATACCTAGTACTGGAAACCTAGCCAATTATCCAGACTACTGAGGTCACTGATTTAGTTGGTTTTCACAAGCCTATACATGTCTGAGAAGAGGGCATCTTAAGAGAAAATGCTTCCATCAGATTGCCTGTGGGTAAATCTGTGGGTATTTCCTTATCTTCTTAATTAATGATTGATATGGGAGGACCCAGATCATGCCACCTCTGAGCAAGTGGTCTCGAGTTTCATAAGAAAGCAAGCTACACACACCATGAGGAGCAAGCCAGTAAACAGCATTCTTCCATGGCCTCTGCTTCAGTTCCTGCCTCCAGGTCCCTGCCCTGACTTCCCTCAGGGAGACAGTGATAGATAGGAGTTGTGAGGTAAAACAAACCTTTTCTTCTTCAAGTTGCTTCTGGTCATGTTTTATCGCAGCACTAGAAACCCAAAGCAACATGTTTCTCAAAGCATAAAGTAAGATCAAACATGGTTTTAACTCTGGCTTGTTATCTTGTTTAGGGCTCAGGGTTGAGTAGGTTCATTATCAAAAGTGCTCACAAGATTGCCTCCCTTCAAGTTCCAAAGTTCAACCAGAGTGACAGCGTGGTAATATGCAACATGGCCTTGTTGCGACACAGATTCCCAGGTCCATCCCCAAAGATTCTGATTCCATAGGACTGGAATGGGACCCACGAATCTGCATTTCTTATCAGTTCTCCAGTGAAGCTGATGCCACTGACTTGAGCATCTCTGAGAAATGAGGAAGGGCCAGCTTATAATTGCCAGGGATCAATCTTGACAAAACACAAGATAGAAATCAAATCAAGGTGAAGATTCCCAAGAAAACTAAAGCAGTTTGTATTGCTGCTGACTCCGAGTTCCATGGAGTCTGTCCAGTATAACACAGATGGTGGCGAGGCCTACCCAAGATCATATAAGGTCAGCCTTTTTTATCCAAAATTTTTTCTCTGGATTTACTCATCATTACCTCTGACCTTCCCAACATGTATTCTATTTCCCTCAATGTTTTTATGGACATTAACTATAATTCTTTTTTATGTGTGCATATATGGTTTGTGTATGTGTTGTGTTGTATGTGTGTGTACAGTCATGTAAGTGACATAGCACATTCATGGAGGTCAGAGAACAACCTTCCTTCACAGAGGTTTCGACTGTTTGTTGCTGGCGCATCATCCCGCATTTCCCTGGAGGTGCCCTGAGATTACAGATCCCTGTTGCTACTTCCAGCTTCACATGGATTCTGCAGATCCCAACTCCAGATCTTATGCTTACACAGCAAACACTTCATCCCCTGAGTCATTTTCCCAACTCATCATCTATAATGTTTACCAGACCAAGTAAAAACTTGGGAAAGAGGTTTAATATAGAGTTCACTGGGCCCCATTTTAGTTTCTAGCCTTCCTATTTCATTGATCAGGCATGTTTTTTCAGCATCTCTTTCTTCCCCCAAGGTCAGAGAGGACCTGGGTGTTGAAGGTGGGCTGGGGGGCTATAACGCCAAATCATTCTCAGGAGTTTACACACATGGTACAATCATTGGTCTGCTACATCCAGCAGGGTAGCCTTGGACAAAGCCTTCCACCTCTTGGAGTTAAATTGTCTGGGCTCCAAGCCCTCTCTAGCTCTAGCCTTCTACTTTCAATTTCAAACTGCCAGTAGTCATTGGTTCATCTCAGTATCTGGGACTCAAAGTTGGCAATGTATACATTAAGCCCACGGCAATGTCTCTACCCAGAGGTTTTGGGTGGCCTCTAAGTATGGGCTAGAAACTGATTTTCCTCTGTGTTGTCTTGATTTCCTCTCCAGACCTCCACACCCCCAGGCGGTCCTGAGAAGCTCCAGCTTCCTGATGGACCCCTCTTCACTTAGGCCTCGTTGTCCATCGCATGGCTAAGCTAGGAGCAATGTCCCCTCTCCTCTCCTGCTCTTCTTCCTGCTTCCCACTGTTTCCAGGAGACTGTAAGGAACACCTCAGCTGGCCTGAGGACATGAAGCATGGTCAGTCTTATAGCGTTGTGACACAGTGTTGTCCTCTACAAAGTCCCCACTCAAGAACCACACTATCACCTTAGCACTCCTATCCCGCCCCCAAAGTCACCAAACTGTCTCCTAATAGTTGAAGTTCTATGGCTTTGTGTTTGGGAACACTCACAGCTACCCTTGGTCAGTTGGACATATACCTGCGAAGGAAAAAGCAACAGGGACACCAGGATTGTCCTCACTCAGATGGCTCTCATTCCGTCGGGAAGTAGTACTTCAGTGACAGTGACATGCTAGCTAATCTCCTTCTAGCTATGACCCCTGTTTGAAATAAATAGCCAATAGCCAAAGTGACTTTGTGGGCCTGCAAGATGATTCAATGGATGAAAATGTTGTCACCGAGACGTATGACCTGAGTTCCAGCCTAGAATCTGAATGGTGGAAGGAGAGAACTGACTCACCCAGTCTGTCCTCTGACCTACACACACACACACACACACACACACACACACACACACACACACACACACACGCATGCACACACACACACACACACACACACACACACACACACAAATGACTTTATACATTTATAAGAGATCTCAGCATGCTTTTGTCACCCATCTGTGCCTCTAGGGCAATTTCAAGGGCAAAAACTCAAAGATGCAAGGAATTTGCAGTGTTCACCATGTGCTCTTTGGTGTAGATCAAAACACTTTCTGACCTTCAATTGTGCCCTCCATCCAGGAGCCAGCAAAGTTCTTTCTTCTTTGACCAGGGAAACTCTGTGAACAATGGCTCCAGAGGAACTCTTTTCTATTTTGCTTGGTGAAAGATCACACATGCCAGCTCAAAGCAAGGCTGAGATGTGGAGGAAAGTTGCAGGGGAGAATGAGGAGGAGGAAAGTCTCGCTGAGTCCCAGGAAGAGGAGTCCCAGGAACAGCCACCTAGGTTGCTCCATGCTCAAGAGCTCCGGCACCTGCAGGACCCATCCCTCCACCACACCTGCCAAATCTAGTAGAATTCATTAAGCCCTGGGAGAGTGTGCCTTTAAGACAAGGTGCTATTTACAAGCCCTGCTGTGCGCTAAGTGGGGTGCCCCCTGTGGCCATTCTTGCCCCCAAACTGGTGTGCCTCTTAGGAGTTTCCTCCTGCTGACTTCCTTTAATTTTGACCATTCTTGTCCACCTGCAACCTGGGCTATATGTTTATTTTATTTTTCTTGCCCCAGGACTGGGGATTGAGCCTAGGGTGTATGCTAGTCAGGGGCTCTACTGATGAGCTGCGCGCCCAGGCCCTTGTATGCTTTATTGTGAGACGAAGTCTTACTAAACTATATAGCTGACCTCTAACTAATGTTGCTCAAGCAGGTCTCAAACTTGTGATTTTCCTGCTTCAGTTTCCTGGACGGCTGGAATGACAGGTGTGCATCAGCACACTCAGATGGCTGGAATGACAGGTGTGCACCAGCACACTCAGACGGCTGGAATGACAGATGTGCACCAGCACACTAGGATGGCTGGAATGACAGGTGTGCACCAGCACACTCAGATGGCTGGAATGACAGATGTGCACCAGCACACTAGGATGGCTGGAATGACAGGTGTGCACCAGCACACTCAGACGGCTGGAATGACAGGTGTGCACCAGCACACTAGGATGGCTGGAATGACAGGTGTGCACCAGCACACTAGGATGGCTGGAATGACAGGTGTGCACCAGCACACTAGGACGGCTGGAATGACAGGTGTGCACCAGCACACTCGAACGGCTGGAATGACAGGTGTGCACTAGCACACTCGGATGGCTGGAATGACAGGTGTGCACCAGCACACTCAGATGGCTGGAATGACAGATGTGCACTAGCACACTAGGACAGCTGGAATGACAGGTGTGCACCAGCACACTCAGACGGCTGGAATGACAGGTGTGCACCGGCACACTCAGACGGCTGGAATGACAGGTGTGCACCGGCACACTCAGACGGCTGGAATGACAGGTGTGCACCAGCACACTCGGCCTTGTGTCTGCACTGATTCTTGACACTTGCACTTACCTGGCTTTGTTGGACATTAAAATACAGATCAAATATCCCTTATCCAAAACACTTGAGGCCAGCATTTTTGGATTTGTGTGGTGTGTGCGTGTGTGTGTGTGTGTGTGTGTGTGTGTGTGTGTGTGTGTGAGTGTGCACATGCATGTATGTATGTGTGACTATAAAATGAGGTATCTTAGGGATAGGACCCAAACCTAAACATAAAATCTTTGTGTCACATATAGATTGATGTCCTAAAGGCAGTTTTACATATTTTTGTGCATGAAACAGTGCTGCATGGTGTGGAATTTTCTATCTGTGATGTCAAGTCAGTGCTTAACATTTTTGAATACTGGGGCTGGAGGACCTGGGTTTGATTCCCAGCACCCAGGCTGACAACCATCTGTGACTCCGGTTCCAGAGGACCCTGCATCTCTGGCCTTCACAGGAACTGCACTTGTGTGCACACACCCCTGGTGCAGACAGGCAACATACACACATACTTAAAAACAGAATCTTAAAACCAAAGCACTTTTGCATCTTGGAGCATTTCAGGTTTTAGATTTTCACATCAAGGATACTTGACTGCTCACCCCAGACCCATGAGAAACAGCATCCTCACGATCTTGTAGCTTCCTCCCCAACATCTGTCCCCATACCCACATCTGTACACGAATACACACATTCTCCATGTGGCTCCTCAGGATCCTCACTCAAGTCCTTTCCTGCCTGAGGAGAGAAACAGGATTCAGAAGTAAAACTACTCACAGCCCCTTGATAGCTTTATCTAAAGGGGATTTAAATTCCAAATGGTAAAATATGCATTTAAATGTCCCCAGGCTTCTGCCAGCCCACCTCTGACCCTACCTTCTGCTGCCACCTAAGTAAACTTGAACAAGTAAACAGGAGTAATGGCATTTTTTTTAACAATTCATTTATTTTAAAAAATGCATTAATGTCCAGGAGAGAATCCCACCATAGGAGTTCTTTATTCTCTTAGCATGAATAAAAGTGAAGACACAATTAAAACCACACTTATTACCAACCACCTAAGCCAAACCAGGCATTAAGTGGGCAATTCCCTTCTGTTCCAACACACCCCAATTAACACAAACCGAGGAAGGAATAAATTTAAGCAGGAACAGCTTATCAACATACAATTAACACTCAATAATTTATCCCTGTAATGCCAAATCAAATAAAAACATTGTGTCGTAAATCACCAACTTACTCAAGTGAACCACCAAGGCCGCACTTACACGATCTTTCAGTTGATCTGCTTTCTATTCACCATTCTTTATTACAATAAGTTTTGGGGTTTTTTTTTTTTCCTCTCTGAAGTCCAAGACTATAGGCAACTGTAGTGGAATGTGCTACCCTCCAGAGTTTAAGGTTATACTAATCATAAACTGAGAAGTGTAGGGAGGGCCAGCTCAGGCCATACAGCAGAGCCTTCCTCCAGGTGGTCCAGCCACCAACAGAAGCAAACAGATGGATGTTGTTGTCCACATCCCTCCCTCCTAATATGTTCTCAAATCTTTCCATTCCTAAAGGTAGAATTTCCACACACCTTCTGTATATAGCTTCTTTACATTTCAAAGTTAAGTCTGACTCCAGGGAAATAATAATAATAATAATAATAATAATAATAATAATAATAATAGCCTGTCACCATTCTTTCCTCACTACCACCTGCTCAAATCCAGGCATTAAATCTATGGGTGTGAAGTCCCTCTAATGCTGTCTCTTAATACATTCACGCAACATCAAGGCCTCTAAACCTGTGGTGTCATGGACTCTGTAGCCAGATGTGTTACTGATCCTTCACTTTCCAACTGTGTTTCCCAGATTCTCTTACATCTGATTTAGCCAAGGGAATCCCTGTGTGAGGGGACTAGAAGGGGCAATAGCCATGTACCCCTTCACTGGGAAGTTGTCATCTTCATTATTACAAACTCTGAGTTGGTAACATTGTCTGTTTATTAAAAATATGTTTATATCCTCACGATCAGTTCCTGTGATGCTTACATGGACATTCTGGGACACGCACAGGGCAGGATGGCCCAATGTCCATATTCCTAGAGGAAGTTAAACACAGCAGTATTGTTCCTTCTGGTTTAAGTTCTCAGTGTAAACAAATGTCTTGGGGGTGGGGTATTGTCACATCATGTTTACTTTTTTGTTGTCATAGGAGACTTCATTGTTTAAAACAGTCTACCTATATCATGCTAAAGTTGTGCCTGATATTCTTAAGGGCGAAATAGTTGGGATGCGTCTTACGACACACTTAGTTCAAGCATGGGTGACGGTGCTCTGAGCCACAATGCCAATGTTAATGAATCAAAATTGTACATTAATGAGTTCTCTTTAAGCAGAAAAAAACATGAACAAGGCAATATGCTGATGGGTTAAAGACCAGAAGCCTGAAAGAACCTAACCCAGTGTTTCTTCTCATCAATGTTGGCCAACTTCACAGAACACAACTGTAGAGGGTACTTGAGAAATATCAGAGGCCATTCAGAGATGGGAAGGCAAAAGAAGGTTTCTCTAGAGCTTTCAGAAAAACAAAAACAAAAACAAAAAAGCCACATCCTCCTGACACCATGTTTTCGTGGCTCGGTCTCTAGAATTGCAAGAGAGCAAATTCAGGTCTTTGTGAGTCACGCAGTGTGTGATATTTCAGAAGCCAACAGAAGCGTGTTCTTTTGAGGATTCCGATTTCTTCCAGATCTTCGTGTCTTTCAAGCTGAAGATTGCAAAGTTGGTTCTACAAGTTAAGTCCTGATTTAGAGTTTCTGCACCTGCGTGTTTCTGAGGAACTGGACGGCAACACTGAGTGGGAACTGGGCCTTCTAACTGCCCAGAACCAGACTGCTGATAGGTTGCTGGTATGCCTTCCACTTTCCCCCTCTTCGTCCACTCTAGGAAGTTTCTGGAATGTACACAAATGGGGAATAAAATAACACAAGGCCTCATGTTCCTGTCACCTAGCTTCAATAATGACCAACTCCTGGCTAGTTTTCATCCTTCAATGTCTACATTGCTCCCTAGGTTATTTTGAAGCAAATTCAAGCCATCATTTCTCCACAAACACTTCAATATGCAGCCATAAAAGATAATGGCTCTTTTTAAAGCATGACTATAAAATACTATTGAACCAAAGGAAAATTAATACTAATAGTATCTTATAGGATCAATTATCCAGCCAGGGTTGAAATATCCCAATTGTTTCATGATCTTGTTTGCATCAGTTTTCATGTAAGAACCCTACATTACAATTATTTGATATTTCAAGTCTCTTTTAATATATGAGCTCCTCCTATCAACTTCTTTCTTTCTATAATTTTATGTGTTTAAATCTAACATTTGGGGTTTGCTGACTTCATCTGTTATGTTTAACATTTTCCTCTTCTCTATGATGTTTAGGTGTTCTAATGAATTTATTAGTCAGATTAAGCCTTTGGGCAGTAGTATAATATAGATGGTGTTGCGTATTTTGTCATACTATCCACTCAATGCTCTTTGTGTGATGTTGGCAACTACTAGTGATCAAGGTCCAGATCTATTAATTTATTAGGGATTATAGTATGGTAATCTTCAAATTGTGCTCTATCTGTAATACTTTTGCAGAGAAGACATCCATTTACCAATTATTTGGTCATCCTGAGATATAGCTTGTGTAAGAAAGACAGAATAAAGAATGATTCATTGTCTGTGTTTAACAATTTCCAAACAATGAGTTAGTGTCTTGGCATCCTTCAAAGGTGACCACTGCTACTATTATAATATCATGTTCTACAATCCAATACAGTTGTGACTCTTATTGATGGTCAACCTGACCCACACTGAGTAACACCAGCATAGATATTCATCTGGTTTACTGTGTGATCAATTAGAAGAATCTTAGAAGTCATTATCAACACTTATTACCAAACACATCTTGAGGTGGTCTTTGGCTTGGTTTGTTTTGTTTCTATACAACCCATTTTGTTCTTAGGCCTTCATTCAGTAGAGCTAGAGAAATGTTTTATATGTGCATGGTTAGGACTGAGTCGGCCTTCTATCAGAAACTTTCAACTATGATCTCTTCATTTTGGAATAAAATCATCCAGCAGATCAAATTTGCCTTTTATCTATAAAACAAAGGATGTGGTTGACTATTAAAAACCCCATTTGACCTATTAGGTGGTGTCTACACCAGGAAATAGAAATCACTCTAGAGAACTGGTTAAAAAAATTAGGAAGGACTATAAGAGAAAATAATGGGAGGTGAAGGGTTACCCAAAGATTGATAATTATGAATGCACTAGGACAGGAGAAATAAAAGGAAGGCACTAGGTAACTCTTCGTCAACCAACCCCCTCATGGCAGTGAGTGTTGCCACTGCTTCTGCCTACAAAGCAAACAACCCTATGCCATATTTGCACCAACACAGCTGTCTGAAGCGGAGCCCTTCTGCTTTCTTTCCACCCCTAAGCTCACCTGAGTACCTGTTTGCTGGGGGAACTAACGGAACTAGTTCGGCTAGAAGTTCTGAGCCTTGTGGTGAGCAGGATTAGAAGAGGACACAAAGGCAGCTGAGTAGCTGTCACCTACAGTTCACAGTTCACCTTCCAATTCAGTAGAGTCAAAGAGCTAACTCTATGCCCTGGTTTCTCTCGAGACAATGCTTCAGCACCAGGCTAAGAGCATATTTTGTGATGAGCACAGAGAAAACATAATTTACATGCGTGAATTTAAAACAATGGCCTTCCCCACCCTTCTTATTTCCAGCAATAGTCATCTGTCTTCTTTTCTCCATCCTCTAGCCCTTGAATACACAGAAAGGAGGTGTATGTTTATGAATAGATACTCAGGCTCAGAGATGCTAAGTAACTCGCGTTTAAATGTACTCTTCTTAGTTGTCTGATTGGGAATAATCCACCAATTAAATAAGACACTAGTCAAAGCAGAAACAGAGACACGTGCTGCAATGTGTTAGCACCAGCCACTACAGTCATTCTTCTCTGGATGACACAGTGTTACTATATATAGTTTAGATATGAGTAATGAGACTGTGATTGCAAGCCAATATTTAGAGGAAAGCTAGGCATATCACGGCACAATCTGATGAAATGTCTTGGTGATGGATTTAGTTTTCTGCTCTCTCTATTTTTCTCTGGGATGTTTTTCTATTTAGGGTATTAAATGACTTACGCGTGATGGACAGAGAAGGACACTTATTAATTGTGGAATCCTAGGCAAGTTATTTAACCTTTCCAAGCTTCCTCATCTATGAAATGGGGATAATAATAGGATCGACCGCCCACAGCCGTGTGTGAGGATTAGATGACACAATGCACAGATGGAACTTGGAACACTGCCTGGCATATAGGAAAGTCCCCTATAAAACAAGACATTCCCAATAACAAAAAAAAAAAGTTAAAGGTAATATCAGTTGTCAGGCAAACATATCTCATTCAAACCCTTCTGCTTGTAAGTCATAGACAAGACTGAGTTCAGGGGAGGTTAATCATGCCAATATGTCACTAAAATTAGGCTGAGAATGTGATATAAAGAAAGGGTTGATGATATGCTTGGCAAAGGCCTTTATGCTCTGGAGTTAAAGAACTTCTGCTCCCGTGAGAACAATATGGAAGATAGCCACAGACTTTAAGCAGCTTAAAATGGAGAAGAGTAACCTAAAGCAACAGTTCATGGGAGGATCATTTTAAGTAAAATAAGAATTGTGGGAACCTGGCCTCCATACATGAACGGTCTGCTGCTTTCTGGTGAAGATGGTAAAGAGTAGAAAAGGCCACGGGAAAGAGAAGACGCACATGTGAATATTCTCATCTGTGAGGTAGGACACAGTTTTCTGTACTGACGGAGGACCCTTGTCCCCTTCCTTAGCGTTAGAGTGCCCTGTTTGGGTGTCAGATGTGGTTGACATGCCCTAGAGAGAATGTAAATTCACAGTGGATTGAGTAGGTAAAGGTGATAACATTTCACCATGAAACATCACTCTGCGGTTAGAACCTTAGCACTTCCTCATTATTCAAGATGGTTCAGAGCACTGGAGGCGTACATTGAAATAATGGTCCGTCCACTGCAAATGCAAGCCATAAATACACATATAACCACACATATGTATATACGTGTTTGCCCATGTGCACGCTTATATATCTGCATCAACAGAGAGAATGACCATGCTTGCAGCCACTACAGTAGCATACTGATACAAATATATTGCATCTTGGCAACTCGAATATGCAATTATCAACATGATTTTCTAAAATGAAGAATTCTTGTCAAATTTCCAGACAAAAAAAAGGACAATCACCCTTTAATTAACTGGTAGATGATGCAATTCTAGATTTATCAGTGACTAATAAGACCAAGCAAAACTACATTGTGCTTCCATGTTAAACAGAATTAAGGTTGACACTCGGGTGATTATACCTGATCTTGTGAGACATGCAAAATTCATGTGGAGCATGGCACAAATCTTCAGTGTTAGCATTCTTGGCTATTGCTTACAAATGACAGCGGAGGGGCTGGGTCGATGGCTCAGTGGATAAGAGCACTTGCTGCATAAGTGTGAACACATGTGCCTACAGAAAAAAACTAGGCAAAGTAGTTCTGGGCATGGCAGCATTTGCCTCTAACCCCAATGTTATGAAGGGGCAGAGACAGGGGGATTGCTTGTTGGGGCTCGCTGGCTGCCAGCCTAGCTCTAGGTTCAGTGAAAGACATTGTCTTTGGGGAATAAGGTAGAGATTGGTAGCACAGGATACCCAGAATTCCCTGGCTTCCAAATGTGTGCACATGGGCATAACCACTCACATCCACACCATGCACATACACATACAGACAAAAAAGTAAATAAATAAAATTTTAAAAATTGTGTAGCATGAATCTTAAATGGTCTTATTAATAAAAATAAACCCAGAGCCAGGTATTGGGGTGAATGCTAGAAGATCAGAGAAGCAGAACAGGCCACAGCCACCTCACCTCGCCAGTTCCTCAGCTGATCCTGTTTCCTCAGACTGGATGCCTTTCAGCTGAACTGTTGCTCAAAAGCCTAAAAACTTAACCAGGCTATAGTTCCTCATCCTCACGCCTTAAATACCTTTCTGCCTCCTGCCATTACTTCCTGGGATTAAAGGCATGAGTCACCATTCCTGGCTGTTTCCAGTATGGCCTTGAACTCACAGAGATCCAAATGGATCTCTGCCTCCCAAGTGATAGTATTAAAGGTGTGTACGTGCCACCATTTTTTTCTGGCCTCTGTATCTAGTGGCTGTTCTGTTCTCTGACCCCAGATAAGTTTATTAGAGTGCATAATATTTTGGGGAACACAATATCACCACAAAAGTGAAAAATAGAAGTTGTGTTCAAAATTATTTTATCAACCACAATTACCCCCTAGCTATAAAATGCCTCTGCTCCTTGGCCCTAGTAGCAGGGTGACTATTGAGAACACCTCTCTGTAGCCTCCATTCTCTTAAAGGGAACCCCGCAGCATCCCGGGTGAATGAAATCTCCATCTGGAGAAAATCTCTCCATAGCTCAAAATAGCAATATAAGCTATAGTACAGTGACGGGTTCAGCTCCTCACAGTATATCAGGAATCATACATTTAGCTAGAGACACTACATGGCCCCTGTCATTTACCCTGAAGAAGCACATGTAAACCTCCTCTTTGGCTACACTTGACTTCCCATGACAAGGCAGATGCCACAGCCCCAGAGCTGATCTCCATTCTACTCATTAACAGCCTTGGGGATCTCTGTTCACCTGCGTGTCAGACAGTGTCCTGGCAATGGGATCACCTTTCCTGTGGGAAGTGCTGCCATGGAAGACTGCACACAGTACAGCCTGATAATTCCTTCAAAGTTCTGTTCACTCCCCGCTACCGTTTGTAGGTATATCTGGTGGGAAGGTACCTACATGTGAAGGCCTTCCTTGGCTCTATCTGAGCTAGGATGAGTCTAATGGGTGTTTATTATAGGGGACAATGAAGGAGATGTCTAATGACACAGACCAAAGAATTACAGGGATCAATGAAACTGATCCTCCCTGGGGCTATATGTAGACTTACCCTGGATTCCTTATCTTCTGCATGGCAGAAGCTTGGCAGATGTAATTGTAATTCAGTGGCAACTGATCTTTCTTAGTCGGTACCAATAGGTCACTTCCCTTTGCACTGAGTTCAAATTCCAAGGAAGATGATGTTATTGACCTGCTTTATCGTTTTGACTCTAGTAACAGGTTATGTGTCCTTAACTAACTTAGAGACAGGCCTTTTCCTTGGGGTCAATACTTGCCCCTGTGTACAAAGTTAACAAGAAGGACACTTAGACATCTGCCTACTTATCCCAGGCCTGAATAAGAACAGACTCTTTGAAAAAACAGAATGAAAAAAGGAACCCAAGATGTCTGATATACCAGCTTTGCCAAAAGCAAAAGGAGCATTCCAAAGAGTGATGAGAAAAATGCTTCTCAAGTTTGTAAGAGGGAAGGAGGAGAGGGGTGGGGAGGAGAGAGAAAGAAGCGATGGGCTGTAATGATGTGTTTGTCAGCCACCATGGCCTCAGCTGAGTTTCACGTGCTAGAAGCACTAGAGATATAATTGTCCTAAGAGACGGATGGGGGTATGACATCATAGGTAAGATTTTTAAGTGTGACCAGACATAGGTAACCATATCTTTCCTAAATCTGGTGGTAAGAAATCAGAACAGGAGGGCCTCAGCTAACATTAATGTGCCTGACTTTGTGGGGGGGGGGGCTTATGAATAGGTTTCATGAAGTAGCTAATTCATACCCCTTGTAAATGTTATGTGTCTTTACATACTTACAGAGGAATAATTTTCAAACTGGGATCAATTTTGTCCTACAGGGACATTTGGCAATGTCTGTAGACATCTTTGTTTAGCACATCTTGGGGGAGGGGAGGCTGCCATCCAGAGGCCAACAATGTAGATAAGCAGTCTACAATGCACACCCAGGAGACATCCCATAACAAAGAATTGACTAGCCCCTATATGTTTATAGTTCAAAGTTAAGGGTGGGAATCAGTATCAAGCATTGATCATAACCCCAAAGGGTCCATGCATGACCTAAACAGATTTAGGAGCTCTGGAGGTAGACTTTGGTAAACAGTCACCAAATGAGGCACCCTCGCTTCATGCATGGTTCTCTCATCAACACTCATGATGTCCCCCAGTTTGCTCCTGTCACAAGTCCCGTACTTGTGACAAGCTCTACTACTGCAATCACTCACCTGGCAGTTAGGAGAATCCCAGCTCCAACAACTCACCTTTGAACCAAACGGCTCTCCAATAACATGCTTTTTAATCCTCTGGCCTTTGGCCTTTCATCCTTTGACCCCTTACAACCTCATGTGTCAGATTGCAAAGTCTTTCTCAAAGTGGCAGGCCACTTTCTGACTCTTACTTGGTGGATGACTAGTTCCTTTTGCCAGTAGGCAATTGCCACTCCCCCATTTTACAGGAATATAAATAGAAAATAATTTATTGAGGCCAAAAATACTTTTACATACAGAAGTAATCAATCATAAGACAGCCAGTCAATGGAGTATCTAGTAAAAAGTGTAATATCATGTATTAACCAGGATTGGTACAATGATAAAATTCCTAAATAAATTACATGAACAATCTGAAAGGCAAATGAGCAAGATCATTCAATCATTAATTGTTAAACATTTTAATTCAATTATCTGAAAGCCTACAAATGATTAATTTTATTCATCATGAGATTTTTCTGTTTTGCAGTATCACATGATGCAATTTCTTAGTGGCAATAGACTATCTATCCTCTCATTATGAAAACAGATTCTTCACTCACCAATACTTCCTGACCATAGTTTCCCCTCCCTCCACTCATCCTAGCTTACCTCCACCTCCCCTCTGCCCCATCCACTCCCCCACTGTCTCCCATCAGAAAAGAGCAGGCCTCTAAGAAACAACAACCAAACATGGCAAAGCAAAATACAAGACGAGGCAAAAGCCCTCGTGCTGAAGATGGACAAGGCAACCCCACAGGAGGAAAAGAGTCCCAAGAACAGGCAAAAGAGTCAAACACACACCTGCTCCCATGGCAAGGAGTCCCACAAAAAACCCAAGCTAACAGCCATAACACATACTTGGTGCAGACCGTAGAGGCCCCATGCTTTCCACTTCAATCTTGGTGAGTCTAAGTGAGCCCTGCCTAATTGATTCAGTGGGCCATGTTATCCTGGTGTCCTCCATCCTTTCTGATTCCTACAGTCTTCCTCAGACTCCAAAGGGAGAAGCTCAATGGAGACCTCCAATCAAGACTCTCTCTGCATAATGTCTGGCTGTAGGTCTCTGTATGTTTCCACCTGCTATTGGAGGAAGCCTCTCTGATGATGACCGGACAAGGCACTGATCTATGAGTATAGCAGAATATCACTAGGAATCATTTCGTTGATTTTTTAAAAGACCGTTCATCTCTGGTTCCTGACTATCCAAGCAGTGCCAGGCATGGGCTCCCTCTCATGGAGTGAGCCTCAAGTTAAATCATATGTTGATTGGCCAACCCCAAAAGTTCTGTGCCACCATTAACCCAGCACATCTTGTAGGCAGGACAGATTTGGTCAAATGTCGGGACCCACATTTCTCTTTCAGAAGCCTGCAGAGTACCTTCCTGCACCAAAGAGACTGGAACATAGGTATGAAGGCTCCATGCAGGTACCAGCTCAACCTCTCCATGTTCATTGAACTGTGTGAATGTTGTCCTCAGCAATGGGGCCCTGCTATCAGTTTGTAGAGAACAACACAGCCTGGGTTGTTTGAGGATCTCCATGGCCCCCCTCCCCCACCAAAAATTCAACAGAATGTAACCCATTCCTGCCACTGGAAGTCTTGCCTGACTATAAGAGATGACCAGTTCAGACTCCATATCCACCACTACTAAGAGTCCTCACTAAGATCACCCTCATAAATTCCAAGAAGTTTCCACTGCACTAGTTTTCCACATCACCCACCAAATGCTCCCCAATTCCAGCCAGCTCTCCCCCATGCTCTCTCCCTCCCTCCCATCTCCCTCCCAACCTGATCCCTCCAACTCCCATCTCCAACTGCCCCCAGTTCACATGCAAAATCTATTTTATTTCCCCTTCCCAGGAGGATCTATGTACCCCCTCCCCAGACTCCTCAGCTTTACCTAACCTCTTTGGGTCTATGGATTGTAGTTTGGTTATCATTTACTTAATGGCTAATATCCACTTACAACTGAATGCATACCATATTTGTCTTTCTGGATCTGTGTTACCCATTCAGGATGATTTTTCTAGTTCCATCCATTTGCCAGCAAATTTCATGATTCTTTTAATAGCTGAGTAATACTGAAATGTGCAAATGTACCACATATTGTTTATCCATTCTTTTGTTGAGGGACATCTAGGTTGTTTCCAGTCTCTGACTATTATGAATAAAGCCTCATTGAACATAGTTGAGCAACTGTCCTTGCTATAGAACAAAGTTTCCCTTGGTTATATGCCCAAGAATGGTTCAGCTGGATCTTGAAGTAGATCAGTTTTCTGAGGGACTGCCATATTGATTTCCACAGCGACTGTACAAGTTTGCACTCCTACCAGTAATGGAGGAGTGTTCCCCCTACTCCACATCCTTGACAACAAAAGCTGTATTTGTGGTTTTGATCTTAGATATTCTGACAAGTGTAAGATAGAATCTCAATGTTTGATTTGTATTTCCCTGATGGCTAAGGATGTTGAACATCTCCTTAAGTGTTTCTCAGCCATTTGAGATTCCTCTGATGGAGAATTTTCTGTTTAGATCTGTGTCTCATTTTTAATTGGATTATTTGGTTTGTTGATGGCTAGTTTCTTGGGTTTTTTAAATAAGTTTTAGATATCAGTCCTATATCAGAAGTGGAGTTTGTAGAAGTCTTTTCTCATTCTGTAGGCTGCCACTTCGTTTGATTGATGGTGTCATTTGCCTTATAGAAGCTTTTCATTTTCTTGAGGTCTCATTTATTAATTGCTAATCTTAGTACATTATTGGTGTTCTGTTCAGAAAATCATTTCCTGTGCCAATGTATTCAAGGCTATTCCCACTTTCTCTTCTGTCTGGTTCAGTGTATCTGGTTTTATGTTGAGGTCTTTATTCCACTTGGATTTGAGTTTTATGCAGGGTGAAAAGTATGGATCTATTTGCATTCTTCTACATGCTGACATCCAGTTTGACCAGTACTGTTTGTTGAAGATGCTTTCTTTTTTCCAGTGTGTATTTCTGGCTTTATAAAAAAAAAAAAATCAGGTGTTTATAGCTGTGTGGATTCATGTCTGGGTCTTCAGTTCAATTCTATTGATCAGCCTGTATGTTTTTATGCCAACACCACGCAGTTTTTATTACTATATCTCTATAACACAACTTAAAATCAGGGATGGTGATACCTCTGGAAGTTCTTTTATTTTTCAGGATTGCTTTAGCAAGCCTGCGTCTTTTTATTTTTTCATGTGAAGAATTGTCCTTTCAAGGTCTGTAAAGAATTGTGTTGGAATTTTTATGGCGATTGTGTTGAATCTGTAGATTGCTTTTAGTAGGATGGCCATTTTTACTATGTTAATCCTACCTGTCCATGAGCATGGGAGATATTTCCATCTTCTAATATCTTCACCAGTTTCTTTCTTCACAGACTTGACATTTTTATCATACAATTTTTTCACTTGCTTGGCTAGAGTTACCCCCAAGATGTTTTATATTATTTGAAGCTATTGTAAAGGGTGTTGTTTCCCTGATTTCTTTCTTGGTCCCTTTGTCATTTGTATATAGGAGGGCTACTGATATTTTTAAAGTTAATCTTGTATCCAGCCATTTTGATGAAAGTGTTCATCAGCTGTAGGCATCCCCTAGTGGAATGATTGGGGTCACTTATGTATAGTATCATGTCGTTTTCAAGTAACAATGCTTTGATTTCTTCCTTTCAAATTTGTATCCCCTTAATTTCCTTGAGCTGTCTTATTCCTCTACATAGAACCTCAAATACTATATTGGATCGATATGGAAAGAATGGACAGCCTTGTCTTGCTCCATTTTTTAGTGGAATTGCTTTGAGATTCTCTCCATTTAATTTAGTGCTTGCTAGAGGCTTGCCATAAATTGCCTTTATTAGGTTTAAGCATGTCCTTTGTATCACTAATCTTTCCAGGACTTTTATCATGAAGGGGTGTTAGATTTTGTCAAAGGCCTTTTATTCATCTAATGTATTTTTTCTTTCAGTTCATTTATGTGATGGGTTACATTTACTGATTTGCACATATTGAACTGTTCCTGCATCTCTAGGGTGAAGCCTACTTGCTCATGGTGGATGATATTTTTGATGTATCCCTTGGATTCAGTTTGCAAGTATTTTATTGACTATTTTTACATATATGTTCATAAGAGAAATTGGTCCATAATGCTCTTTCTTTGTTATATTTTTATGTGTTCTGGGTATTAAAGTGACTGTGGCCTCATAAAATGAATTTGGCCATGCTCCTTCTGTTTCTATTTTGGGGAATAATTTGAGGAATATTTACTTTAACTGTTCTTTGAAAGTTTGGTAGAATTTTGCACAAAAACCACCTGGCCCTGGGCGTTTTTTGGTTGAGAGACTTTTAATGACTGCTTCTATTTCACTAGAGGTTAAAGGTTTATTTAAATTGTTTATCTGATCTTGATTTAATTTTGGTAAGTGGTACCTATTGAGAAAATGATCCATTTCTTTTATATTTTCCAATTTAGTAAAGTACAAGTTTTTAAAGTATGCTCTTGGGATTCTTTGGATTTCCTTGGTATCTGTTGTTATGTCCCCCTTTTTGTTTCTGATTTTGTTAATTTAAATATTCTCTCTGTGTCTTTTAGTTCGTTTGGATAAGGGTATGACTATTTTGTTGATTTTTCTCAAAGAACCAATAATATGTTTACTTTAATTGTTCTAATATTAATAAAAACTCAGGAGTCAGAAATTGAGATTAAAAACCTGATAAATCCAAGGAATAGAGGAGGGACAATCAACTAATCCTACTCTCCATGTTTTCCAGATCCAAAAGCCTGCAAAATCTCCTCCAGCCCCTCCTTCTCTCTTCCTGTTTCTCTCTATCCGACTTTCTCAGTCCTCCAACATCTCTATGACTAATTCTGGTCAGCCGATCGCTGACTCTGTCCTTCGATTCAAGGTTAAGTTTTATTGGCACAGCATAGTGCGAACAATTCTCCCACAACAAACCACCCTTTGTTTCATTGATTTTTGTATATTGTTCTCTTTGTTTCTCTTTTATTGATTTCAGCCCTCAGTTTGATTACTTCTTGCCATTTACTCCTCTTGGGTGTGCTTATTTTTTTTTTGTTGTTGTTTTAGAGCTTTCAGGTGTGCTATTAAATTGTGAGTATGAGATCTCTCTAAATTTTTGATGTAGGCACTTTGTGCTATGAACTTTCCTCTCAGCACCACTTTGTGTCCCATAAGTTTGGCTATGTTGTGTATTCATTTTCATTGAATTCTAGAAAGTCTTTAATTTCTTTCTTCCTTTCTGTCCTGACCTATTTTTCATTCAGTAGAGAGTTGTTCCATTTACATGAGCTTGAAAGCTTTCTGCTGTTTCTTTTGTTGTTGATATCCAGCTTTAATCCATCATGATTTGATAGGATGCAGCAGCTATTTCAATTTTCTTGTATCTGTTGAGACTAGCATTGTTTCCCAGCATGTGGCCAATTTTGCAGAAAGTTTCATGATGTGCTGAGAAGAAGGTATATTCTTTTGTGTTTGGGTGAAATGTTCTGTAAATATCAGTTAGATTCATTTGGTTTATAACTTCTGTTAGCTCCAATATTTCCTTGTTTAGTTATTGTCTGGATGATCTGTCCATTGGTGAGAGTGGGGTTTTGAAGTCTCCCACTATCAGTGTGTGAGCAATATGTGATATAAGTTGTAGTAGTGTTTCTTTTACAAAAGTAGGTGCCCTTGTGTTTGGGGCATAGATGTTAAGAATTGAAATGTCATTTTGGTGGATTTTTCCTTTGGTGAGTATGTAGTGTCCTTCCCTATCTCTTTTGATTGTTTTTGGTTCGAAGTCTATTTTGTTCAGTATTAAAATGGCTACACCAGCTTGCTTCTTAGGTCCATTTGCTTGGAATTCTATTTCCAACCCTTTACCTGAGTTAATGTCTATCCTTGATGTTGAGGTGTGTTTCTTGGATGCAACAGAAGGATAGGTCCTATTTGCACATCCATTCTGTTAGTCTGCACCTTTTAATTAGGGATTTGAGACAATTAATATTGAGAGATATCAATGGCCAATGACTATTGATTCCTGTTGTGGGATATTTTGATCATACTCTGACACTCCTGAGACTGTCAATAAAGTTAACCTTAAATGAAAGAGTGGAGTTAGCTACTAGCTGACCAGAATTAGCCATTAGATGTTTTGGAGGATCCAGGACACATAGAGAGACACAAGAAGTAGAAGGGGGCTTAGAAAGAGTTGCAGACCTTTTGGATTGAGGAAGGAGAGAGAGAGGAGGTCACTGGTCACTTCTCTGTTGCTTCCCTAATCAATCAGGTTTTACCCCAATATCTGACTCCCACATTTTATTTAGTAATAGAACAATGTAAATAATCACTTCATCTGGCATCCAACTCAGGGCACGAGATCACAAGGCAGCCACTTGCCACCAGCTTTGCAGCTGCCAGAGTAACCACTCATGGCCAGATCTGTCATTCAGGCAGCCCCATGCCCCTGCCTCCTGCCATGTGGGTTCCTTCTGCCCATCCCTATGTCCACCTTTCAGGTGGCTCACTCCCTCTCCTTGCAGGTTTCAGGCTTTCCCTTGACTCCCTCCTTGGGCCACCACCATGCCAGGTTGGCTTCCTCGACACCCACTCACACCCACTCAGGCTTTTCCTGTTGCTGCCACCTCCACACATCCTCATCCCCCAGCTATACTTGAGCTGGTGCAGCTGCCCTCAGCCCAGCCATGCACTGCCTATATTCTCTGTAAGCCATGTGGCACAGCAACAGCCAGCCTTGCACCCCCACTCCCACCCCCCCACAGCTGAGTGCTGCTGCTGCAGCTGGCCATCCTTGCACAACTCTGCCTTCACTGTCACTGTCAGCAGTTCTGGTGGGACTCCTGGGAATTCCTAAGGGGGAATTAGGGTTAAGTTTGGTTTTGTTTTTAAAGTCTTTCTCACATTAAGATTAGGGAACAATATTATGAGGCAAGGAGTTAGTATGGTTCCATAATGGATGGCTTGGAAATGAAAAAACAATGAAGCAGGGCTAGAGTTATTGAAATTTCTCAAGACCAGCTCCTCAGTGAGGGCCACTACGCTGATTTGCAAAGACAGCTTAGATTTGATGATCACACCTTGGCCCTATGCCATACAACAGATTCGATGCTTGGGACTGGGTTGAAGAATCAGGAAAGAGGACTGAGTCATTTGCTAAATTTATACAAAGCCCAAAAGAAGCCCTCACTGATTTTTTTTTAAACAAAGATTCTGTAAACAGAATGATATCAGATCCAGAAGTTAGACAAATATTAATTGAATCTTTGGCTTTTGAAAATGCTAATTCAAAAATGTAAAGGGGTGATTAGGCCTTTAAAGGCAACATCAGCACCCATAGATGAATGGATCTGAAATGTAGCTGATGTTGGATCGCACACTTATGATGACACTTGGATAGGAGAAGTGATTTCTAAAAAAATTAAGAAAAATCAGAAGGTCAGATGTTTTAATTGTGGTAAACAAGATCATCTGAAAAGGGATTATAGACAAAGCATTCCTAGAAACAATGTTTTTTCTGGAGATAATCCAAACATTAGGCCTCAGCCTTCTGGAACATGCAGAAAGTGTGGCAAAGGCTGGCACGGACTAATGAATGCAGATCAACATGGGACAGGCAAGAAAACCCTTTGCCATCAGCCTTAGGGGGCCTCTTGCAGACTCCAATGTCAAATTTGTTTCAACCATTCCCTGTCAGCATTGGGGAAACTCCGCCACAGAGCAATTAAAAGACTTAATGCCTGTTGTAAAAAAAAAAAAAAAAAAAAAAAAACCATACTGCTCTGGAAGATAGAACAGTTTCACTAGATAAAACAAAATTTTCAGGAGAGAGCATAAAACTAGTATTTTGGTGAACTTCTATAAATGATCAAAGACCAAAGCTAAAAATATAAATTAATGGCATTGCAATTGAAGGTTTACTAGACATAGGTGTGGATGTAACAATAGTTTCACCAACATCTTGGCATCCAGATTGGCCTCTTCAGGAGACAAATAATCAGCTTCTAGGGATTGGAATTTTATCTCAGGTAAAACAAAGTACAAAGTGGGTCAAGTGTATAGGGCCAGAAGGACAGGTCAGGAAATTAAAGCCATATGTGACTGACATAGCAATGAATTTATGGGGACATGATTTGTTACAACGATGGAAAACCAAGATTAATATTCCTCTAATCTCAGAACCAAACCATAAAACAAAGAATGCTTCTGAGAGTAATATTAAAAGGTATTATCAAGAATAGCCCCTGACAGTTCAGGATGTACATAAACAAGGGACAACAGCTGCTGATCTTTCAAAGGTACCAACATCGCTACCTTTAAAATGGTTAACTGACAAACCTGTCTATGTGGAACAATGGCCTTTGACATCAGAAAAATTACAGGCCTTAGCAGCTGGTACAAGAGCATCTAAATGCTCAATATATTGAAGAATTGATCAGTCCTTGGAATTCTGGTATATTTGTCATTAAAAAGAAATCTGGAAAATGGAGAATGATAACAGGTCAAAGGACTATTAAAAAGGTGTTCCAGTCAATGGGCTCTTTATAGCCTGGAATTCTCTTGCCTTCTTTATTACCTAAAGGACAGTCTATTACAGTGATTGATTTAAAAGACTGCTTTTTTTTTTTGCTATACCTTTACAAGAACAGGATAGAGAAAAAAAAGTGCCTATTTATAGTAATTTGCAGCCTGTTAAAAAGTATCAGTGGGAAGTTCTTCCACAACAGCCCTACCTTGTGTCAATATTTTGTACAATAGTCATTGGAAATAATTCATAAACAGTTTCCTTAATCTGTAATTTATCATTATATGGATGATATCTTACTAGCTCATTCAGATGCAGATATCTTAGAAAAACTGTTTGAAGAAGAAAAATTTACCTTGTTGGGTATTACAAATTGCTCCTGAAAAAATACAAAGAGGAGATTCTATTAATTACCTAGGAAATAAGATAGGTTTACAAAAAAATTGAACCACAGAAAGTACAAATCAGAAGAAATGAATTACAAACTCAATGATTTTCAAAAATTGCTGCGTGATATTAACTGACTATGGCCCACACCTGGATTGGCAACTGAAGAACCAAGTAATTTATTTCAAACCTTACAAGGTGATAAGGACTTAAATCTCCCAAGAAATTTATCAGCTGAGGCTGAGAGAGAATTGGCTTTGCTAGAAAAGAAATTATAGGATGCACATGTGGACTATTTGGATCTAGAGCTTGATTGCATTCATTATTTTACATTCTACACATTCTCCCTCAGGAATTCTTATGCAGAGAAAAGGTAATATTTTAGAATGAATGTTTTTGCTACACAAAATGAAAAATTAAAGACCTATGTACAAAATATTTCTGAATTGATTCTGAAAGGAAAATTAAGACTTCATCAATTAGCAAGAATAAATCCAGCAGAAATTGTGGTACCTTTTAGTAATGCTGAGATTGCCTCATTATGGACAGAAAATGAACACTGACAAAGAGATTGCAGTAATTTTTTGGGAAAGATTAGAAACAAATATCCCCCAAAACAAGAGACTTCAGTTTATAAAGAGAACTAATTGGAGCCTTCCTCACATGGTATGGGGAACACCGATTTCTGGAGCCCATACATTCTATACTGGTGCAAATAAATCAGGAAAGACAGGTTACAAGTCAGGAAATTTAAGTAAAGTGGCTCAAAGCCCTTATGATTCTGTACAAAAGTCAGAATTATTTGCTATTCTCATGGTATTATTAGATTTTCCTGAACCTCTTAATACAGTTACTGACTCTCGATATGCAGAAAGAGTTGTTTTACATATTGAAACTGTTGAACTTATTCCAGATCATTCAGAATTAACTTTGATATTTATTCAATTACCCAAAAAAAATGATCAGAAATGGAAAACATTTTAACACATATCAGATCCCATATGTGTGTACCAGGCCCTGTAGCACAAGGTAATGATGAAATTGATCAGCTATTGATCGGAAATGTGCTAGAAGCCTCAGAATTTCATAAGAAACACCATGTTAATAGTAAAGGCATGAAGAAAGATTTTTCTATCACTTGATAACAAACTAAGGAAATGTCCTACTTGTTCTTTGTATAACCATTACTCCATAACTCAAAGAAATGGAATTTGGCAAATAGATGTGCTTCATTTTGTGGAGTTTGAAAAATTAAAGTATGTGCACCATAGATACATAAAGTATGTGCATACCATAGATACATATTCAGGATCTCAATGGACAACTGCTTTGAGTTCTGAAAAGGCTGACTCTGTAATTATACATTCATCAGAAGTTATGGCTATTATGGGAATACTTGTACAAATTAAGACTGACAATGTTCCAGCATATGTCTCTAGTAAAATGAAACAATTTTTGTATAAAGCATATTACAGGTATACCACACAAACCTACAGGACAAGCAGTCATAGAAAGATCTCATTGCACTTTAAAAGATATGCTTAATAAACAGAAAGGGGAAATAAAGAGCCTCAGAGATAGATTACATAGTACTCTTTATCTTTAAATTTTTAAATGCTAATGAGAAAGGATTGACAGTTGCAAAGAGACATTGGATAGTAGAAAAAACTGCTGAATTAAATCATCCTATGTACTTTAAGGATGTGTTGACCTCAGAATGGAAACCAGGATATGTGTTACATTGGGGAAGAGGCTTTGCTTTCGTTTCCACAGGAGAAGAAATGCTATTGATATCATCAAAATTGATAAAGATTAGATTCAAATAGGAGAGAACTATTGATTAGAAGAGGTGATAGTTTATCAAATAGTGTGGCCATTCACTCTAATTTAACTTATAAGACTAACAAATGCCTTTCATTTGATCAGACATCATCTGCCCAAAATGGAAAAAGTTAGAGGTGGGGCAGGATTTTGTTTTTGTCTTTCCAGGAGAATAAAAGCATCCAACTAAGGAATCTGAAGGACACTGACCAAATTTAGACATCTGAAGAAAAAGGACAAATCATCCAGAAAAAATATCCCAAGAAAAAGAGTAAATTGGCCTAATGGTATAGCATACTTCCAACAGGATAAAATTTCATAAATCTTCCCAAATGTTTGTTTCTGCTGTTCTCTACAGACATATAAAGCAAATGGTCTTTTTGTGTCCTGATTCAATTAAAAATTAAAGCTGGCTTTGGAATTGGAATGTGTCTCTCTCCTTCTCTAAACCCAAGCATGCTTGTTGAAGAAAAATCCAAAATCTCTGTTTCATGTCAGAAGAGCCCCTTGGTTATGGGACAGAAGAAAAACCAAAATTAAGGGACTATTATATTGCCAGTAATCTCATAATCCTTTGGTTTTATTTTGACTCTTTAAAACTTTTCTTAAGGGATAAATATTACTTCAAAATTTATAAGATTATATATATATATATATATATATATATATATATATATATTAAAACTTTCTGTCATGATATTAATGGTCATATAGAGTACTAACTAATTCTAGAATAGGCTTCATCTAGCTTTCTGTATGTAATTTGGGGCTTGAATCTGAAGCAGGTAACTAGGAATTGAGTTTGTGTATCCTGGATGTATTTAATAGATTGTGGTCTTTTAACCTTTCCAAGATCTGTTGCTTATGACATTTAAAATATTTAAGTTTTCTGCAGTGATCCATGACCATTCCTAACAGTGACCTGTGAAGTCTGCAAAGGGATGATGGGGCCCCACAACAATTCCATCTGGATTGTGGTAATGCCACTATGCCGACAAACACCACCCAAAGATTAGCTTTGGACAAACTGCTCAGGAAATTTTCAAGGCAGTTAGCTACAATGGTCCAGCTTCATAGACTACTCTAGTCAGGACTTCAGATAAGTCTTTCACTTTCTCATCACACCAAGACTGGACAACAGCTAGCTCTCCCAGGATTTGATCATTATCCTAATTTTCTCAGGGTCCCCCAAAGATGCCATCACCCCTAGAAAACAGGAAGTAATTTTAAAAACACAAAATCCAAATTCCCAAGAGGTGAGGTGGTGGTTTTAGGTCATTAGGTGGGTTATGGATATCTGTTATTGTTTAGGGTTTGGTTACAAGTTGTTACTGGTCATGGTCTGGAAAAAAAGTAAGGAGAAGAGATTAGATTCAGGGATCACATTCTGAAAAGAAAAAAGGGGGGGATATAGGAATGATAGAAAAAAGGTAGAATATTCCTACTTTTAAACTAAAAAGTGACTTAAATATTTTACATTGGTATGAATTTTTATATATTGATACAAATTTAAGGTTATTTTTATTATACTGTATATATATATATATATATATATGTTTCTACTCTTATTTAAGATATTGTACCTTAAATTTAAGGTATTGTACCTATGCAGCTCATTTAACAATGTAATATAAATTTCTAGTCCTTGAAAGCTACTATTATGAACTATTTAGGATAATTAAGAAATGCAGGTTAGTCATCATTTATAACATTCAATCTTGTAGTCATGCTAGGTGTGTTTTCAAGGACAAACAGATATATTTTAGATAGATAGGTGGTCTTCAAACACTTCAGAGATCTACAAAATACGGCATTTAACATGTTTTAAAAACATAAGGCTTTTCATGACAATGATAATGACAATGTCTGCTCCTGGCAGCACCAATTTACTTCAAAAAAAGATGATTGGCGCCAGGCGGTGGTGGCGCACGCCTTTAATCCCAGCACTCGGGAGGCAGAGCCAGGTGGGTCTCTGTGAGTTCGAGGCCAGCCTGGGCTACCAAGTGAGTTCCAGGAAAGGCGCAAAGCTACACAGAGAAACCCTGTCTCGAAAAAACAACAACAAAAAAAAGATGATTGGCATTGAAGACTTCCCCATATGGAATTTGCTTTCTTTGTGGTAAAATTAGTCACTGGGCAAAGAAACTGTCCTTACCCACCCCAACTACTGACAGTATGCTGTCCAAATTGGACAAGCAGGACATAAAAGAAGGTGACCGCAAAATTTTACCAAGACAAGGTAGGACAGTCCTTCAAAATTCCTGTTTCATAAAAAAAGTCTGTCAGATATTCTAGGCCTGTAGGCTGAACATGGATGTCCCAACGTTGTAGAGGAACTTTGGTTGACTGTCCAGGAAGCCAGCTGTTTCTGTAATTTCTATCGTTTTGAAAGTTGCTTGCTCTGCACTTCCTGTTTACTCAGGTAATATCATATCCTTCCCAGGTCTCTGATGGGGTTGAAGAATAGGTAGTTGTAGTTCTACAGTTTTCCTTGTTACCAAATTCAGAAAAGAAACTTATATAAGAGATGTACAGTGTATAAGATTGAGAGACATAACAGCTTAAGTTGTTCATCTAAGAAAATGTTTTGAGATCTAAAAAGATAGTTTAGGGTCGATAATACAAGTTAGGATAGAAAGAGAATTGGGTACAAAACTTTGGACTCACCAGTACAGGATAGATGATGGAGTATTTTCTCTGAATTTGCCAAATGCAAATGGACTGGACATTGTGATAATTCTTACTTGATAATTGTTCATATAGTACACTTTTTATCTAGACAATACCTGATAATTGTTCTTATTGTATATAGTTTTACTGTGTTATATTTAAAACATTCTCTTTTTATTTAAACAAAAGGGGGAAATGTTGTGGAGTATTTTGTTCACACTCTGACACTCCTTAGACTGCCAATAAAGTTTATCTTGAATCAGCCAGCTAGCTACTGGCTGACCAGAATTAGCCATTAGATGTTTTGGAAGACCTAGGACATATAGAGAGATACAGGACAAACTTAGAAAGATTCTCAGGCCTTTTGGATCAAGGAAGAAGAGAGAGAGAATGTCATAGATCGCTTCTCATGGCTTCTCTGATCAATCAGGTTTTACCATGATATCTGACTCCCAAGTTTTATTTAATAATAGAAAGATATACATAATTGCTTCAGATTTCTGTTGGTGGTGGAGGTGGTGGTGGCGGTGGTGGTGGGTGTGTATGTATGTGTGTGTGTGTGTGTGTGTGTGTGTGTGTGTGTGTGTGTGGTGTGATTCCCTACTTTTGGTTTTGCTAATGTGACATTTATTTACTGTGTTTTCAAGGGTTTATTTAACTTCTTTGGGTTGGAGTTTTCTTTCTAGCACTTTCTGGATTTGTAGATAGATACTATGTAAATTTGACTTTATTATGGGCTATCTTATTTTCCCCATCTATAGTGATAGAAAGTTTTCCTTGGTATAGTGGTCTGGGCTGGTATCTGTGGTCTCCTAGGGTCTGCAGCACAACTGTCCAGGCCCTTCTGGGTTTTAGAGCTCCATTGAGAAGTCAGGTGTAATTCTAATAGATCTGCCTTTACATGTTACTTCATCTTTTCCCCTTGCAGCTTTTAATATTCTTTCTTCATTCTATTATGTTTAGTGTTTTGATTATTATATGGCAAAGGGACTTACTTCTTTGGTTTAATCTATTTTGTGTTCTGTATGCTTCTTGTACCTTTATATGCATCTCCGTTTTTAGATCATTAAAATTTTCTCCTACAATTTTATTGAAAATATTTTCTGGGCCTTTGAGCTGGGATTCTTCTCCTTCTTGTATTCCTATTATTCTTAGGTTTGGTCTTTTCATAGTGTCCCAGATTTCCTGATGTTTTGTGTCAGGAAATTTTCAGATTTAACATTTTCTTTTACTGATGTATCTATCTCTTCTATTATATCTTCCACTCCTGAGGTTTTCTCTTCCATCTCCTATATTTTGTTGGCAAAGTTTGCCTCTATTTCCTGCTTGAAATCCTAAATTTTCCATTTCCAGAATTCCCTTAGTTTTTGTTTTCTTTATTGCTTCTTTTCCATTTTCAAGTCTTGAATGATTTTACTCATTTTCTTTAACTTTGTTTTTTCTTGGCTTTCTTTAAGGAATTTATTCATTTCCTCCAACTGTTTCTTTGTGTTTTTCTCACTTTGTTCAAAGAATTTATCCATTTCCTCTTTAAGGACCTCTATTATCTTCATATAGTTGACATTAATGTCTTTTTCTGTGCTTCAGCTCTGTTGGAATACCCAGCACCTGCTGTGGTAGATTATCTGGGCTCTAGTGGAGACCTGTTGTCCTGGCTGTTATTGGTTGTATTCTTATGATAGCATCTAGGCATCTGAGTTTGGGATGATCATAGATCTAGGTGCTAATTTCTGGGTTTGTCATTTTGGGGTGGGTGTTCTGTTCCTTGGTTTCTGTTTTCTCTCTGGATTTTCAAAGCATGTAATGGCTGAGCGTTGCCTGTTTTACTGGTCTGCTTGGATGATGTGTTCACAGGGAATGCCTGCTGGTGTTGGAGGCTGGGATGCAGAGAGCAGGGGTGATGAGGAGGGGATGAGCCATGGGATCCATGGAAGACATGGGCAGGGGAGAAGAGGCTGCAGCTGGTGGTCTGTTGCAGGGTTAGGGAGGAGACTGAGGAATTGGGTCCAGAGGAACAGAAAGAATGGAGAAGGTCTGCTAGCAGCTCTCCTGTTGGTTTTCTTGTTGTTTTGTTTTGTTTTGGGTGGGGGGAGGCATGACCTGTGGTTAAGCAGGATATGTCCACCTAAGTTGCAGAAAAGAACACAACTATGAGTCGAGGCGGGGGGGGGGGCAGGAGGAGATGGTCTGTGAGATCCACAGGAGATGTGGGAGGCAGGAGAGGAAAGAGGCTTCAGCTGGTATTCTGTTGTAGCGTTAAAGAGGAGACTGAGGGATTGGGTCTTGGGGAACAGAGAGTGGCAATTTTCCTTTCACTGGCCATTAGACTGCTCCCCTAGCTCTGTGCCCTCTTCCACTGTATATTCCAATAACGCAGACTTTCTGAACAGGTTAGAGCAACAAAGAATCATTTCCTAGGCTAAGAAAAAGGAAGTCCTGCTCAGGGCCTGAACTGAACACAATAGAAGCCTCAGGATTGACACTAGTGGAGGTATTTGAGCTCCTAGGGCTCTCTGTGAGATGACCTTCAACTCTCTGCTTGAAGGAGTCCTCTGGGGGGTTTAAACTATCTTGCAAAGTAGGAACACCCACGGTAAGCTACTGCAATAAAACACAGCCTAACATCACCCATTCTCCAACATTATATGCTCTTAAATATTTAATTAAGAAGTCATATGAAATGAACTCTTATACACACAGTAAAGAGAGGGAAGAGAAAAACAAATACCAAAATAAGGACAGAGCCTACCTTGATAGTAAGCACATTTTTCATTTGCTTTTACCCTGGGACATTTGCAGAAAAGATTGTTTTGTCTAGTATTTATCTTTTTCTCCATTTTCTCGAAGCATGTCTTTTCCAGAAAGAAAAGATATTTAATAAGTATTAAAAACATGTGTTTAAACCATCTAGAAAGTTTAATTTTCTTTGAAAATAGTTTCCGCAGCCAAAGTCCTCTCCAAGTTTCTGGAG
Source organism: Peromyscus eremicus (assembly GCF_949786415.1). Lineage (NCBI taxonomy): Eukaryota > Metazoa > Chordata > Mammalia > Rodentia > Cricetidae > Peromyscus > Peromyscus eremicus. Next base: position 52,542,528 of record NC_081419.1, read on the forward strand.
CTGAATTTTCACCTGATCGGATGTCAAGTGTAGCCTGAGTGACCCTGTGTGGGCCTCTGTCAATCATGCAGGGTTTTACTTGGACCCCCCACCGGAGAAGATCCACCATCCACTGGTGTCTCCTGCAATAGAAAGGAGAAGCTAACAAAGACCTGGTGCAGTTGTTTGATTTAAAGAATTTGGTGTTCTGGGAGCTTGTTCCATGTTATTGTGAAGGCAATAAAGAAGCTTCTGGAAGAAGGCCAAGGAGCTTTGAGTAGTACAGTCTTGAGCAGCTCAAGCAATAAACATAACCAAAGTGTATCAAGTTTAGACCCCAGGCGACAGTAACAAATGACACAAATGTAGGGAAAGACCCTGAACATGGCCCAGGGAAGTTAATGGAACATGAACGGAAGTCCACAACTGCCCTGGTCACTGTCAACCAGCTCCACACTGGTCTGCACACCTCACAGGAAGTCAGTTGAGTTGAATGAAAGGGAGGGGCTGAGCTTTCAGCAGCCTCCTTTGCACTCAGCTTTACAGGCTCTCCCACACTCACGAAGCTGTGCACAATGGTTCAAAGCGCTTCCCAGGGCTTTGACATGACAGAACCATGTTTCTGGAGCTGATAAACTAAGTAACACATGACCTTGCATTGGATAGCACCCGAGGGTGAAGGGTTAAGGATAAATAGTCCTCAAACAGCTTCTCCAGGGTATAATATTTAAGGGGGGGAAAAAGAGCGATGCTTTGCTCCATGCCTTCCAGTTTCTTTTGTCAAAGAAAAAATAGTATCTTTGGTGCTGAGGAAAACATATTGCCAGCCCTTAAAGGGATGGTGTTTGGGAGCCTGGGCAGAAACCTCAGCTTCTGCAATCGAGAGTCTGGAAGAACAGTTTTCCTCACTGGCCAGGCCAGGAGGGATCTTGGAGCCTTCTTGGAGCCATTTCAGCCCCCAGGGAACTGGAAACCACTACAGTTCCTTTTTCTGAGGACAAGAAAGCTTGTCTGTTACAACATCAAGTTCTCAGCAATTTTCTCCCAAAAATTATCTCCCAAGAAAAGCAAAGAGGCTTTCTCTGGAGGCAAGCAGCTTTGTCTTAGGAGCATACGGTAAAAATTAGAGAATCCTCTTGCTAGCCAGTCTAGGCAATACAATCAAGAGAAATTCCTTAGATGACGAGAAACCCGAGACTTGAATCATAACTTGTGCCTTTGTGGATAACCCTAAACTAGAAACAGAGCAGTAAGAGTTCTGTTGCTGTTGAACATAAAGAATGACTGACTTTAATACTACTAGCATGTGTCTACTTTATCCTACGAATGACAATTGCCTGGACAGATTCTGATTTGGCATATCACATACAGGTGACCAATGCCTCTGCACACTGTGAAGATGGCCTTTATGATGAGGAAGGAAGAAGGAATCCAGCTTTAAAAAAAAAATCAATGAGGAGGGTATTTTAGTCACGGGGTTTGGAGCCACGGCCTTTGGCTAGCTCAGCAGTTCATCTCCACTGATTAGACCAACGCCAGGCTTTCATCCTTTGTGTGGAGTGCACCTGGAGTGGAGGAAAGCCTCTCAGCACCAAATGGCATCCAGTTTCACCCTCAAAGGTCCATTTGCTCCTCCAGATCCAAAGTAAACCATACTGGTCCTCAGCTGCAGGAGGGGAAAAAAGCAAGGCAGATTCTTAAAGGCATGTGGCTGGCAAAATTATTTAAAAAACAAACAAACAAACAAAAAAACAACTGGACATGGATTTCATACACAATTCAAAAGTGCTTCAGAACTGTGTGTTTCTGTAAAGCTGTCAGCAACCCAGCCTCTAGCAGTCTGAGGCAGGGGTTAGTATGTTGGCTTCTTAAAAGGAGGAAACAAAGATCACAAATAGTAAAGTTCAAGAATCATGAAAGTCCACCCTTGTGGAGGACAAAAAGAGAAGCGTGTCCACAGTACAAAATATAAGATAGTGTTTTAAGTTCAACAAAGAACCATTGTAGTTTTGAAAAGTAGGAAAAGAACAAAATCAATCTCAAGGTTACTCACTGAGAATAACAAAGTGGAAAAGAGAATGGCAAAGAACTAGGCATGTTTCTATGGGGACATAGATCAAAGTGTGCCAGATTTCTTGTCCAGAAAGTCAAGGGGAAATGAGATGGGGAGAGAAATAGACCAAAGACCAAAAGGCAAAACCTTGTAAATAGTATAAGTATCGATTGACCAATCAAGCAACTTCTGGAACTTTATATAAAAAATAAAACAGAAATAAAGAAATACATTTGTTAAAGATTAATTTTATCTTTAACTCTCTCCCCTCCTCTCTCTCTCTCTCTCTCTCTCTCTCTCTCTCTCTCTCTCTCTCTCTCTCTCTCTCTCTGTGTGTGTGTGTGTGTGTGCTTCCAATGAACATGAGCAGGTACCTGTGGAGGCCATCAACATCCAATCCTTTGAAGCTAGAGTTACAGGCTGTTGTGAGCCACATGACATGGGTGCTGGGAACCAAACCTAAGTTCTATGTAAGAGAACCACTGGGCCATCTCTCAGGTCAATAAACACAATATCTAAGGCTGATTAGATAACATCCTTAGATAAAGAATAAAATAAATTGAATCTATCAACAGAAAAATGGCCTTGTCTCATATTCTTAAACTTGCTATCCCATCTCGAAGGCATATGCTCTGCTTTTGACCCCAGAAAGCTATGGTTGAAGCTGGTTTTCAATGAACACCACCAATCCAGAGCTGTGGTTGAAAAAAAAAAAAAAGAGCTCAAGAGGCCATCTGGAAGAGAGTTCTAGAGTCATGCCGCACCATGCCACTGAAGTCAGTCATCAGGATGGAGATGAAGAAACCATCTGGACAGTGTAGGTGAGATCCAGAGAAAAGACAGGGTGGTAGATCCTCTAGGAAATGTACTCCCCCTAGGCTGTGCTTTGGCTACACTGTCTAATAGGAGTCAGTCTTGCGCCTTAGAGAAATGGCCTGAAGATGGAACAGGTCAAGGAAGAAACTTGAAGGGACAATTTAGGGAAGGGTCTTTTAAAGTGTGCATATTACTGGGCCATTCTTTCCTTGTTGCCTTATTCTCTCAACATATGTAAGATCCAAAAGGCAATGGGAATGTCAGCAATGATCGACAGCATGCCCAGACAGGAAGCCACTCTGAGAATAGTCAGGATATCAGTGATAAAAGGGAAGAGACAAAATGGAGGGGAGACATGCACAGAAAACCCTCTGTGAAACGTGAGCAAAATTCAGTCACGGTCTTTTCAACAGACAGAGGAGGAGCTTTAGAAGTCTGATGATGGAGCTATACTCTTAGTCACTGTCTGGAAACTGATAGTTATGTAAAGCCAAGAGGGAGGAAATCACTTCCTTCTCCTGGAGTCTATGAAATTATGACCCTCTCTGTCTCTCTGTCTGCCTCTGTCTCTTTGTGTCTATCTATCTGTCTTAGGGTTTTTATTGCTGTAAAGAACCCCCATAACTATGGCAACTCTTACAAGGAAAACATTTAATTGGGGTGTCTCATTTACAGTTTCAGAGGATCCGTCTGTTTTCATGGTGGGGAGCATGACAGCATTCAGGCAGATGTGGTGCTGGAGTAGCTGAGAGTCCTACATCTTGCAGGCAACAGGAAGTCAACTGACACACTGGGCAGTATCCTGAGCATAGGAAACCTCAAAGCCTGCCCCCATAGTGACACACTTCCTCCAACAAAGCTACACCTCCAAATAGTGCCCTCCCTATGAGATGATGGTGGCCAATTACATTCAAACTACCATATTCCACTCCCTGGCCCCCATAAGCTTGTAACAGTATCATAATGCAAAATGCATTTAGTCCAACTTCAAAAGTCCCCATAGTTTATCACAGTCTCAACAATGTTTAAAAGTCTAAAGTTCAAAGTTTCTTCTGAGATTCATGCAGTCTCTTAACTGTAATCCCATGTAAAATCAAAATCAAAAAACAGATCACATACTTCCAACATATAATGGCATGGGATATACATTACCATTCCAAAATGCAGGGAAGGGGGCATAGGGAGGAAATACTGAACCAAAGCAACACCAAAAACCACCTGGGCAAACTCCAAACTCTGCACCTACATGTCTGATGTCAAAATGCTCTTCAGCTCTCTATTTCCATTCAGCTTTGTTGACTGAAACACACTTCATTCTCTTGGGCTGGTTCTACTCCCTGTTAGCAGCTTTCCTCTGCAGGTATCCCATGACTTTGGGGTCTCCAACATCTTGGGTTCTCCAAGGCAATCTAGGCTTCAACTTCACAGCTTCATACAATGGCCTCTCTACTAGGCCTCAATTCAGGAACACCCCTGACGTATGCCTGGCCTCAGTAGCTTTCTTTAGGTGTGGAGACAAATTCCATAGCCCATTTATTCTACCTTTAACTCTAAAGCCAGAACCACATGACCAAAGCTATCAAGTTCTGCTGCTTTCTAGGGCTGGAATATGTCCCCTCATTCAACTACATCTTCACCATCTTTCTGTCTTTCATTGCCCTAAGCCTGGCTGGCCTAAAACTTGCTCTGTAGACCAGGCTGGCCTCAGACTCAGAGATCCACCAACCTCTGCCTTTTCCAGTGCTGGGATTAAAGGTGTGCCCCACCACACCCAACTCTAAGCTTTTCTTTAGTTTCTTTCCACAAAGTGGAAACTTAGCTGAATGGGATCTTGACCTGAGGTCACTACTCCCTTTATTCCATTTCTTAATTCATTTATTTCCTTGAACACAGGATTTAGCTCCATTCCACTTTCTGATGCTTTTTATCCTCAAAATTTACTTTTTGTGATTTACCCTGCTCAGCTTGCTCCTTTTCATTATAAATCTTCATTAGAGTTACCAATATCCACACAACAGAGTCTGTACTAGGCTGTTTTGAGATTTCTTCTGCCAATGGAATTAATATAAAATTCTTCACTTTGGCCTCAGGCAGACTCTTTGGACAAGGGGAAAAGGCAGCCAGCCACTTTCTTTACCAAAATATCACAAGAACAATCTCTAGGCAATATACTAAAATTCTTTTCCTCTGAAACCTCTTGAGTGAGCCCCAAACATGGCCCTACAATCCCTTTCAACAGCACACTCCGCCCCTAGCTGCTCAAGAACCTCTCACTAGTCTTCACTTCTCATGGTTCTACCATCTCCCAGGAGTGGCTTGTGTTCAGGAACAAGCTTTTAGCACAACAGTCCTTGGAGGACACATCCAAACCCTGGAAGCATGTGTGTGTGTGTGTGTGTGTGTGTGTGTGTGTGTGTGTGTGTGTTTCATTTCTTTATCTTCCCCCACCACTCTTCAACAGACACGAATCTAAAGCACTAGCATTGTGTCAGTCATTCTAGCACTTCAAATGGGACCCACTTCATTTAAATCCCCTTTAGAGCCCCAGAGAAACCCAGAGAGGCTAAAATGAAATTTGTTACAGGGGTTATATAGGTATATATGTTTGTCAAAGTAATACAGACTTTTTGATATTTTATGTATACTATATTTCAAAATTAAAGGGAATGAACATAGATCATTATGAAAGAAAGAAGTTGGGAGTTTGGGGGAAGTCCATGGGAGTTAATTTTCCTATTCTTTACTTGGTAAAAGTTTGAAATTTTACATAAAGTCAAGTCATGATTCTTCCTTGTGTTCTATCTATGTCATAGCCATAACTATATATTTTTTCATATAATAATTTAATATATGCCAGCCCAACAAAGTAGTTTATCTTTATTCAATTAAATAAAAACAGGCCTGTCGGGTATATTATATAACATTCACTGTACACACATGATTTAGGCAATGCAAGGCAATTCTAAGTATACAGACTACTCAACTATTAGTGAATCATGAATGGTATCAGTGAGGCCCAGAGAGTGCCCCTTTTCACATTGGGCACCTGTATTTCTGTAGTATGGTTAGAGGGACAGCCACGAGGCAGGACATATGTTACCAGTAAACTCCTGTGGGACAAGGGGGAAGGGGACATGACAGTCTAGAATAGATTAACAGTCTCCTAAGTATAAACAGTTACATTTTAAAAGATTCTTCTTATATCATGTTAATAATATGAAATTTCTTGCATAACTATACATTCTTATATAATCAGTATGTGTGTGTTTGCACATGCATTCTCAAGGAGCAGAGACCCTGATCATAGAACCAATGGTCCTGATTTCATCCCACGTAGGTCACACAGTGAGGTCCAGCAGGGCTTTGAAATCTGTCAGCTTATCCAACACTGCATCAGCTTGAGCACTTGAGTGTGAATTCATCTTGACTTTCTTGGCCTCTAGCACGGGAGCTGTTCCGATGGAACACATCTCTGCACTGAGATTTTCAGTAGCGAGCATTATATAATTCTCTCCATCCCTTGTCACCAGCACCACCACTGTTCTGTGCTCTGCTGCCCAGGCTGAACATGGAGCCTGCAATGTGATATCCCAGAGAGGAGCCAAGAATGTGACTAAGTACTTTACCCTGAAATGCTCTCCGGCAGAAGGCAGGAGACACTATTCTTCTCATTCTTGTCTGTTATTTTGTCTCCTTTCCACTGTTACATTCTTAAGTTACCAAAATAAGCAGAATATATGGTTTCTCCCCATCTTCCTGCAGGCTTGCTTTTGTCTCCTCTATACAAGTTACTTCTTATTTTGTTTTATTTTTTCACCTCTGACGAATTTTCCTTAATATAATCCCTTAACATCTCTGAATAATTTCCATACCAGATGATTTTCTTACATCAAAAAAAGAAAAAAAAAAGGCTACAGGCTGGAAAACTTTGAAAATAGTCTTTTCATAAGCCACATAATAGACATTTAGGCTAAGATAAAATATTTAACAATTTGGACTAATGAGGGATAACCCAGTCAGAATTATGAAATATTTAAAAAGAAATGGCCCATAAAATAAAAACTGTTATACCCAGTAAAGGACAGAGGCATGCAAATCATTGAAACTAAGAATATTTGCAGACTTATTGTGATGAATAGATAATTTTTTTAATTAGCATACTAACAATTTTGTGAGTAATTTTTCACTTCTAAAATACTCACAGATCAGCTTTCTTTCCTCAAATGCACAATAAACTATAAAAATCCATGCCCTTACTTTCATAAATTTTGAGTTGCTAGGGTCCAAATTCATAAAATTCAACTCTCATAAAATATATTTTCAAGCAATTCTAAATTACTTCCACTTTTTAAAAAGTTGCTCAGAGATCTTTCTACCCTGTGTTTTGCCCATCGGAAAATGGTCATATTCGCAAAAAGAACCATCAGTTAACACAGATAGTTCTTGTGAGGTATAGGAAGGAAATTGAGATTCATTAAAACTAGGCACGAAGAGCAGAATAGCAAATAACTGATAAGCAGACATTCTAGCCTTGTGATTTATTTACAACTGTTACCCCAGGCCTCCAGAAGCTATCACCTCAGCTTTTAACCCTTCTCAGCCTGAGATTCCCTTCCAGAGGGGTGACTGCAGGCCCAGCCCTTTCAGGCCCTGAACTTTTCTGTCAACTAGAAATGCTTTTGTCTAAATCTGCATGTTAGGTAGTCCTTATACCAAAGAATTTCTTAAGTTTGGTTTTTAGAATTATCAAATAACTTGATACTAACTTATTGTTGCTATACATTTTTAATGTGACTTCATTGTTTGTATTCATCAACTGTCCTAAAATCCTTGAAAAAAAAACTCTTTTGTAGACTTTTATCTCCTGATTTACTTAACTAGCATATACATATTTATTATGTATGTATATGTAAAATAAATTTACTATTTTAATCACTTCTAAGTGTTCAGTTCAGTAAAGTGAGCATGTTCACACTGTTAGGTAATTGTCACCCTGAGAACAGTTTGAAGAGCCTTTAGCCCTAGGACCCAGGTGGCTCTGAGTCCTTGGACCAGGGCATGGAGTTTGAGCCCCATCTAAATAAGCCTCTTAACTGGTGTAGTGACTGAGCAATTTATCACAAATAAAACTGCTTCACATTAAATGGAGTACAAACATCCTAGAAGCCCTAAAATTTGGGTATGCATCTGTGTCTAGCTGAAGGGAAGACTCTTGGCTAAATCATAAACTCAACATTCCAGTTTGATCCTGAGAACACATGTAGGTATTTCACTAGTAAAAATGTGTCTGAAGTTGAGGTTAACATGAGCTTGACAGGCAAGATTGAGAGGAGAGGAGAGAAACATCCTGAAATCCCTTGTATCCTGGCATTTCTCCTCTAAGCTTCTTTTTATTAGGTACAAGTGGGTTTTCCACATTGTGGGTTTTCAGCGATGAATTCCTTTTGTGTCTCCCTCTGTTACTTGGCTCAGACCTGGCTTGGATGTTCCTGAGTAAGCACAATTAAGTGGGAGAATATGCTAAAAAAAAAAAAAAAAAATGGGCCCCAAAAGTACTGTTAAAATTAGTTAGCATATTGACTTGGGGAACTTGAAGATTGTCTACGTGCTTTTATAAGTATGAGTTTGGTGACTTCTCCAAGTTCTTGGCTGCCTGAAAATGATTACTTTAGGGAATGGAATTATATCACATTCCAATAGTCAAAAGTGGGGATTCTGGGTATGGGGAATATACCTGAATCAAAGGACTGGTAAATTTATCTTCTAATTCTGAACCCAGTGACAAGAGACCAAGAGGAATGACTACTTAGCCTAAACAGAAGACATCATGTGTCAGGTACTTACCAGACACCAGATGTACGGAGGTAAGCACTGTGTGTACACTATACAATGAATCCCAACTTACCCTCTCCAAGACCAGCATTTCACAGAGAAAAGCAGCCTCCACAATGTGTAAGTTGTACTAATAAGTGAGTCTACCTGGAGAGGCTTGCTGAAGTACCATAGGGTAGTCAGATAGGCTTGTCTGGGACAGCCCGTAAGCACTAAATTTCCAGTAATAGTTAAGTGGCAGGCTGGAAGGTAGTATGTCCCATGGCATTTCTTGGAAGATGTCTCCACTCCACCCTCTTAGCAGTTTCAACAAAGCCATGGAAGCAAACCTAGCTTGCATATGGTGTGTATGAAAGGGATAGTAAATATACAGGGTGATAAAGACTGGGATTCCTAAAAATCCTGAAAGCCGGAGAAAGGAGATGAGAATTGAGGTCTATATCGGGGTTCAAGAAATATACCCTAGAGGGGCCCAGCAAATGAAGGACATTCACATGCTCACCCAGAGTATGGGGACGGGCGGGCAGACCGCAGCTCAAGTCCTATGGAGATAGACAAATCTGAAGAGGCGACGTCGGCAGTAAGGAACGGGCTGATATGGGAGGCCTGCTTGTCGCAGCTGTGGTCTGTGTTGATGTCTGAGGCCCCTGTTATCACCGAAGGCAGTGAGGACGCCTGGGGTCTGGGCCACCGCATGTGCCACGTTGGTGCCCCAGGGCCATGCCACCGCAGGAACCACCCTGATCTTAGTGGCCTGCACTGCCCCCTGGGGGCATGGAGGTATCCAGGCCCAAGCTGCAGCTGAGGGTCATGTCTGGGTCCGTGGCCTTACCGCAGTCAGGGTCCACGTTAATATCCATGGCACCTGTTGCCATCAAGGGCAATTTAAAATGCCCAGGGTCTGAGCTACCTGGGGCCATGTTGGTGTCTGAGGACTCTCCTGCTGGGACAATGCCAATCTGAATGACCTGGACTGCCACACAGGGCCATGGTTACGTCTGGGCCTGGGCTGCTGCCAGGGACTATGTCTCCACCCATGGTCCCTCCACAGCCAGGGTCTGTGTCAATGTCAATGCTCGTGTGGCCACCAAATTTCACAGGGATGCCCCGGGCCAACAGCTGTGGCCATGTTGGTGTCCGAGGGACATGCAGCTGCTGGGATGATGCTAATCTGGGTGGCCTGGGCTGCCACCCGGGATCCGGATGTCATTTGGGCCCTAGCTGCTGCGGAGAGTCATGTCTGAGGTGGTATCCAGGTCTGGGCTGCTGCCAGGGACTATGTTTGGGTCCATGGTCCCTCCACAGCCAGCGTCTGTGTTGAAGCCTGTGGCTCCTTTTTCTATTAAAGGTTGTGCAGCTGCCAGGGGTCTGGGCCACCACCAGGGGCCATGTTGGAGTCCGGGGACCACATTACTGCTAGGCCCACTCTGACCTGAGAGGTCTGTGCTGCCACCCAGGGCCACAGTGACAGCTGGGCCCAAGATGCTGCTAATGGCCATGTTTGGGTCTGTGGTCCTGGTGCAGCTGGGGTCTGCGTTGATGTCTGCTGCCAGTGTTACCGCAGGGGCCCATGCGAACCATATGTTAAAGTATGAAGATGCAGAGCTGGCTCCGCCCCTCACTGGCCTGGGAACCGCCCACCCAGAGCTGACCCTGCCCCCTGCTGGCCCCACCCCTCATAGTAGAACTGCCCCCCTCACTTGGGAAAGCTGGTCCCAGGGGTGTGGGAGAGCTGGCTCTGCCCTTCATCTGAGGGGGGTGGTTCCAGCAGCCTGGACTAACCAACTCAGATACCACGCAGGCTCACATCCAGGGCTTTGAGTTGGCACTCCTCAACATCTACCCCATCTATGACCTGCTGGAGCGCTTGAAGGGACTGGTCCTGCAGAACCACATCCACAGGATCTCCGTGCCTCCGGGCTATTGGAGAGGAGATTCGATGAGGATCCAGAATTGGTGATGTACCTACCAGAGGCCAGAGGGCTTGAACCAGACCAACAACATAGTACACAATGAAAATTTTCAAGTAAAGCTGTTTGGACAAGAGGGTCTATTGCGTGACACACAGCAGCTCCCAGTGCCACTAAGATGAATGAAGGGGCGGGAAAGATGGAGGAGCAAAGTGGGTGTTTGTTTGTTTGCTTTTTTGATTGTTATTGTTTTTAACTAATATTCTTACTTGTATTTTATTTTTATTATTTCTTTTAAAGTTTTCTTTGGGGGGGGCACGAAGGTGGATACAGAGGAACTGATCCCAAAGAATCAATAAAAAATTATGTTTTAAAAAAGAAATAGGCCGGGCGTTGGTGGCATACGCCTTTAATCCCAGCACTTGGGAGGCAGAGGCAGGCAGATCTCTGTGAGTTCAAGGCTAGCCTGGGCTACAGAGTGAGTTCCAGGAAAGGCACAAAGCTACACAGAGAAACCCTGTCTCGAAAAACCAAAAAAAAAAAAAAAATAGACCATATAACACAGGTTAAATATCCGTTATACAATATACATGGAACCAGAAATGTCTTGGGTTTCAATTTTTTTCTGATTTTGGAAGACATACATCTATACAATGAGATATCTTTAAGGATATCAATTTAGGACTCAATTCCAAACAAGAAATTCATTTATGTTCCTTACATGTATAATCTGGAATGTACAGTAGTTTCAGTCTCTCTGCATTTGAGTGTGCATCACATGATCACAAGTGTGGGATTTTCCACCTGCGTTATCACGTCAGCACTTAAAAACTTCTGAATTTTGGAACATTTTGATTTCAATTTAAAAAAAATAATAAATGAGGATGCTCAAACAATAAAACATAAAGAAGACAATGTTTAAAAAAACATAGGAAAAATTTCACACTAGAATCAGAACAAGTTGATAGGGTACTATGCAGCAGATATGATTCTAAGCTACATTAAAGATGTAACACAACCATAATGAAGGTGTCAATTTGCACTCAGTGCATTTTGTGCATCTGATAAGTGGGTGTCTAGTGTATTCCAGGTGCTAGATGCTATGCTTGGCTTTGGGGAGCTGGCAGGAACTAAACAGATACAGTCCTGGGATTGCTACAAGCTTAATAGTCCAGCAAAATGCAAGTGAAATTGCATCAGAGAATGGAAAAGGGGGAATGTCTTGGGGGACAATGAAAGGAATAAAGGTGTTTAAGTAGAAAACATTTTCTTTTAGAGAGCATTTGAAGGGTTGATGGGAGGGGAAAGAATTGTGTTTTGTGTTGACTTCGTGATATTTAAGGTATGGCCCGCCTCCGTCTATGAAAGGATGGTATACTCTGGGCCACAGCGTTAGACTCAGTGTGTGACTAGTGCATACTAGAAGGATCTTCAAAATAAAATAAAAACTTAAGCTAACATTTATTTCTGTCCTTTTTTTTTTTTAAGTGCTGGAGATTGAAACCAGGGCCTTTTCCATGCTGGACAAGTGCAGTACCAGGGGAGTACATCTCCAACCACTAGCCATGCGCCCCATGGTGTTCCTGCTTATGGGAGAGGTCCGTCTACACCAGCAGCCTCTTGAGTAGGCACGTGACTTGCTCTGGCTGCTGGCATGCGTGTGAAATGATCATGGAAAGAAGAGGCAGCTAACCAGATCAGAGGTGAAGGGCATGTTTGCTTGGCCAGAAAGGTCTGTGGAACAGAATGGTCTTGAACAGTAACTGAATACTGAGTTTAAACCTATGTGACTCCTTTAACCAAACATGTGCTGGCTTCCACCAAAGCCCAGAGTGAGGTTAAGCTCACTAATAAGCTCAACAGGAGCATTCTAATTGTTACTGTTTCTCAAAATTAGGTGGCCCACCTATCATTAACACATATTAGTGTGGCCAATTTCTCCGTAATTGTGGGTTTGATTCAACTCGTTTAAATCAATTTTATTGATGTTTAAGGACACCTACAATGTATCACTTGCAGTTTCGGCTGGAAGTTTAGTGATCAGACTGGAAATGAAAAATTGATGCCTGGCTTTGTTACTGATGCTGTTTACTCTACTCTTGCATAGCAGTTTGCTTAAGCTTAAGTGTCTAGCACTGGGAAATGAATTATCACTGGTAACTGGGAAGTGAAATTACAAAGATGTCGGGTAATGGGACAGGAAAACAGGAGGATAATGTGTCTCCTTCCTTCCACTCTGTTCAATATTTGAGTTTTGCCTGGACACTAATGTCCCTCTAGACACTAATGTCCCTCTAGACACTAAAGTCCCTCTAGACACTAAAGTCCCTCTAGACACTAAAGTCCCTCTAGATACCAGCTTACACCTTTCTTACGATTAAAAACCACTGATTCTAAAAAGGACCACAGAGTGAAGTTCAATCAGGCCCTGCTTTCTGGGCCTCTGCCTTGTCTGCTAGAGGCTGCTGTTCATTTCTCAGTGCTGTGAATGCACTTGGAAATCACGTTCATGTTGACCTGAGTAAACCACTTTTTTCATTAGAGGTAGATACTTCCCAAGTGGTCCTGCACAATTCCCAAGGCATCTCAATTCCATATCTGGGTATCTGCCACTGTAAAAGGGGTGGGAGCTGTCCCTTAACTCCCCCCCTATTATCTCTAGCTAAGATTTCAAGTACAGACAGCAAATATCACATGCTTATTTTGAAAGCATGCATGAAGATCACCAAGATACTAGAATATAATCCAGTTGGAGAGATAAAAGAAACCTGAAATATGTAAAAGGGGGAAGTCAAAACAAAAATATCTTGGTAATTTAAGATAAAATATTGACCTGCCACTACTTCCAAATGAATTGCACCAAAAATGATTATGTTCATGTTTGGAAGAGGTGACAGTAGTTAGATGCTTAAGGCGATCCTTAAAGGGATTTAAGAGGAAGGGGGAGAGTTCATTTCAGAAAGGTAGAGCAGGAGAGCTGTGTGGACAGAACCAGATGTCCAATACTGTGTAGTCCTTGCACATGGCGCCTAGCGCACAGGAGGACTTACTACATATCGGCTGAAGAAGTAAATGGCGTGGCGGGCAGCTCAGAAACAAAGAATCAAGAATAAGACCAAAACAACAGACTCGGAGTCCAGCTGAGAAGACATTGCTGTCCCAGGCTGTAGAATTTGGCCTTTACCTTTTGAGAGCCTATCTTGGGAGAGAGGGCACTATCATGGATTCAAGGCTTGATCTCTGCTTGTCCAGACATTGGGGCCTTGCCTTCATTTATGTCCTCCTATGTTTATCAGTCTTTACCTAACTTCTTCCAAGACTACCACACACAGACACAGAGTATTTATAACTTGTAAATGTCGTTGTGTGATTAAGTGCCCACAAGCTTTACTATGACCTTGAGTTGGCTAATTTTAGAGTGCTCAGCAATACTACCAACTTGAGATGGTTAGTTTTAATGTGTTGCCTTGACAACAGAGTACCCAGATACATGGTCAAGCATAGTTCAAGCTGTTTACACTTGAGTGTTTTAGATTAAATTAATATTTCCATCGGTAGATAAACCAAATAATTCATACACACTGAGCATCCATTATGTACAAATAACAACGCAGAAAGTGTGTATTTAGAAATTTCTATTCATTACTTTCTGCTTCCGTTAAGTTCATCTTTTGGGGGGCTAGGGACTGCAGTAAGTAAAAATGCTTCTTTCCCTTCCTTCAGGTTGGAGCTTGCCACATGCAACACTTTATAGATGAGAGTACCATGGCTCTCATCTGAAAAGGGTGGAGTTGGGGCAAATTTAGACACACATTTCTCCCACCCCATCCCTGCCCCAGGGATTGAAAAGGCCTCAGGCATGCCGGGAAAGCGCTCTACCACAGAGCTATACTCCCAGACCGAAGCTGAATTTTTCAAGTGAGGCAAGCTTCACCCAGGTCTTTCATCTGCCGGATCTTTGCATTGATGGTGCCTGTAAAGCAACCACGGGCTCTTTTAGCAAACTGCTTCCGAGAGACACTGAAGAAACAGTTCCTTGTCCACTCCATAAGAGCTTACATACAATACTGGATAGTAGACAGATCTTTCAGCCTAAGGAAAGAGCTCAGGTGATCTCCAACTGCTTTCACTTTCAGCCTGCGATAAGCACACTGTGGTTTTCTGAGTTTCAAAAATAAACATCGGCTGTGATTGTTTAACAAGCTTACTCTCACAAACATGGAGAGATTGTTATGCTTCTTCCACACTGCAGATTAATAACCCTAGAGGACCTGAGCATAGAGAATTTCTGACTCAAGGCTGGAGCTGTAGTTTAGTGGTAGAGCACTTGCCTAGCATGTAAGCATGTGTGAGGTCCTGGATTCAGTCCCAAGTGCCACACACAAAAAAATGTAGTTGACTAGGTACGTGAAAAAGTAATGCTATCCCAACAGTAATATGATACAGACAGAAATTGCTAGACAGAAATATTGGGAATTGTTCAGAAAAAAATGTGCTGACTAAATTGAAAACAAGAGAACTAAGAGCAGTTTATCAATAAATGATAGATAACTGAATTGAAGAAATAACCTTGTTTGGTTTTGTTTTAAAGGGCTACACAATGCATATCTTCTTGTTTTCCAGAATCCAGAGATGATTTCTGGTATTGCCAACTCCGGGCTTCTGCAGCAGTGGGTAAGGGACTATTTTGGGAACTCTATCTCTACCTACTGCAGATGTAAGAGTCTTATTAAATAAGAAACACAGAGCCAAATGGAGAGTTAAAAGCCCAAGAAGTCAAAGCAGTAGCTAAGAGCTGAGACTTAAAACCACCTTCTTACCCTTTCAGCCACTACCGTCCTTCCCCTCAGAAAGAGGCCTACTTCCTGTGTGTCTGTCTTTTTATTGACTTTCTGTTCTGCCTTCTCATTGGTTGTAAATCCAACCACATGACCTCCTCGTCACTGCCTGTCTATACAGACCTCCAGGTCTCTATGGATGTTATTGAGATTAAAGGCACGTGTCTCCATGCTGGCTGTATCCTTGAACACACAGAGATCTGCCTGTCATGTGATCAGGATTAAAGGTGAGCGCCACCACCATCCAGACTTCTGCTATGGCTTGCTATTAGCTCTAACCCCCAGGCAACTTTATTTATTAACATACAAATAAAATCACATTTCAGCACAAATATCACCATAACCTACCACTGAGGTAACTATTAAAGAGCAGATGTCAAGCCCTTACTAACAAAATCAACCCTGGGAGGAGTTCTCAGAGTCTCTCTCACCTCTCACCTCTGTCCTGTCTTCTGGAACTATCTCTGCTACTTGACTATCTCGGTCTCAGAAGACCACATGCAAACAATCCTCATACCCTGTAGCTACTATCTATTGGTGTTTTTGCCATTCTTATGTGTTTTGGTTTTTATTTTGAAAGGCCTTTAATACATAAGAAAGATATTTTGGAAGAAAAAAGACACTAGTATCATACTACCCCTGCCACAGTTATTTCTAGGGGAGCTGGCTGCTCATTAGCCACCACAAGCTTGCCTTTTTGATTAAATTAGGATCTGGAATAAAGAGCTCCCGCAGGTCACTTCAGCTGGAACCATGTCTCATGTTCTCGCATGGAAAAGGGAGTCTGGAAGTTAGGGGCTTACAGAAAAACCCCCAGGCTCTGATGAACCAGAACCTTCTGGGCAATTCCAAGAAAGTATCCTAATGGTGGGGCCAAGAAGTAGACCTGTGGGCTGGTTTATTCATTAATCATTCTACACTACTAAAAATATAAGTAAATGTTCATTTACTCAGAAATGGAGAGTCATTTAGTACATATACACATATATGTATATCCATCCGCTTGACAATGCGCTAGGCTGGTTTAGGTACACAAAACACATTTATTTTTTGTAACTCTGGAGCTAAGAAATGCAAGGTCAAAAGGCTTCAGAATGAAAGCTACCTTGTGGCCACCTTGACCTTGAAGGTGGCTTCTGTCTTGAGGCTTGCTCACATGACTTAATAAAAGTGTTCATCTTGTATACACATTTGCTTTTCCTTTTCTAAACAATTCATTTGTATTAAATGTTATGAAGGTCTCGACACCCAGAGGCTGTGAATTGTTATTAATGATCCTTCAGCACAGACTGCACTGGTTGAAATGTAGAGATGAGAGTGGTTTACTTACTTCTAGTGATGCTCAACAGTGTTGTGTACATAATTTCTGCTGGGTTCCAGCGAATAGATTTACTGAAAGTATATCATAGACCTGTGGATGCATGTGTTTATGTGCAATGTGTTATGTACTTGTTACCTAGCAATACTGGAAACATGGGGCCCTCTCCGGACCAACAAGTACAGAGATAAATTCTTTTTCAAACCAAAGGAAGATCAAATCAAAAGAGAACAGGAATAGATGGCATTGAGACCCTGGCATTAAAATAGAATAGACGCCCATCCATTGAAGGTAGAAACTCAAGATACGATTGTTTATTTGGCACCAAATATTTCTTTATTATTGTTTCAGGGAAGCCAGGCTGATCCCCTGTGGCCTTACTTGGCTTTGAAGTACCATCTTGGCTCACACTGAAGTACAAAAGGACGTCTCAAACTACAACCCCTGCCCTTCCTCCCCTCCATCACCTGTTCCCAAGCCAGCTTATTGGCAAGAGAAGGGTGGAGGTGTCGATGTCAGTAAGGTTACTGTCCTTGAGGCAACTTGAAAGGAAGTAGCAAGGGCTGAGTTGCATGTCCTAGAGTGTCCAGGGTCACAATGGGGAAGTCCACTCTAGGGATGTACAGAACTGTGAGTGTGTGTCTGACTTTTTCTTAGGCTTGGCCATACTTAGTAATTATAACAAATATCCTGTCAGATAACATTTGATAAAGACAAAAGGCTTCTGTAGATGATATGATTGACAGAGAGATGGGCTATTATAAAGTAGGTTTTCCCATCAGTCTGCCCCAATACATGAAATTGTGCCATTGAAATACTGTCTTTCACTGTAGTCTGGTTGGACTGTCATACAAAATGCCCTAGGCTGGTTTCATTACACAATACACATGTGGTTTTCATAGTCCTGAGACCAGGAAGTTTAAGGTCAACACACTAGAAGGATGGGCTTCATTCCAAAGCCCAGACATGTCAGTTTGGGCACACAAACATTCAGTTGTCTGCACATGAAGCCTTTATATCAGCATTTTGTAAAATCTTAATTCTCTGGCATCGACTTATTTAGAGTTTAGTTCATTCTTTGTAGGCTAATATCACAGCATGGCTTAGGGGATAGAGAAACAATATGTAAGCAGAAAAAATTAGATTCAAAGGAAGATAAGAAGAAACATAAAAAGAGGAGGAAATTTTATTAAAGAATTGTCCTGGGCAAGAGGGATGGCTCAGTAACCCCGGGAAGGTGCTGGCTTCCAAGCCTGATAACTGAGTTCATTGTCTCAGGCCCACACGGTGGAAGCAGAGAACTGACCCCCATGGGTTATCCTCTGGCTTCCACATATCCACACTTACACAGACATAATTATTTTTATCACTATTTATTTATTTATCAAAAGGCTGACCCCTGTGGAATGTTGTTAGTTTGTTTATGTACTCCATAATAATTAATTGAACTCATTAGGAACAGAGACTATGCTAAGTGATGGAATAAAACATTAAGTCAAACCCTATCCAAATGGACTTCACAAGACCCTGAGAGTGGCACTCTTTATAAGTAAGAGTCATGTGATGCTAGGTATAACAGGAAACAAGTCCAGGATGACAGAGGGGCACCATAAAAGGCCAAATCTATCTGTGTCCCTATTAAAATACTCATTTGGGAAGCCACATGTAAGAGAATTTTAAACGAAAAATATATTTAGCAGTTGAGTGGGGATGGGAAAGGTAAGAGGGTAGGAGACCAGAGAGGGGTGGGGGGTGGGGGGGAGGGTAGAGAGCTGTGGACAGAAAGAGGCAGGCACAGAGGCAAACACAAATTTCCGAAAGTTCCACACAAGTGGGTATGGGCCGGATCTGGAAGGAATCACATGCCCAGCTCAGGGATTTTCACTCACTGAAAGATTATACAGAGCCACAAAGCAACAGAACCAGATTTTCCAGTTAAAGAAACCACTCTAGAGGACACGAGAAGTTGGAGACCAAGAAATTTGTTAGGGATTGTTGCAAAACTTTAGACAGGCAATGGATGGTTGTCGGGGTGGGTGATGGGAGGTGGAGAAGAAAGGAAGGACAAAAGCTATAAAGAACAAAAAGTGACAGAACCAGAGATAAATTCAACCACATTATTGAAGGGGGGGACTTCGGATATCTCAGTAGCTCTGTATAACCCAAAGAGAGAATTCAGGAGAAAAGAGCAGTTTCGGTGGGAACACATACATGAGTTCCATTGGATATGATCTATTGGCAGTACCTGAAGGATGGCCACTAGGAGAGAAGTGGGTCCACCAGCCCTGAGCTCGGGAGAAGAGCTGTGGCAGGAGTTACCCACTTTAAGGGAGGCCACCGCAGTGTGTGTCTACAGGGCAGGGGGACTGGACAGCCTGAATAAGCCTGGCATGTGTATCTGTCTCACTGGCTACATAGTGAATTTCTGAGGGGTCAAATCCACATGGTGCGTTCTTCAATATTGTACAGTGTTTTGCTTAAAGAAAGCGCTCCATAGTTGCAGATAAGACACGAGTTTTTAGCAGCGGTAAGGGAATAGCTTCAGCTCTGACACCGAGTTCACCAAGCCCAAGCTGCAATCGGGGCAACTAGAGAAATGTTAGAAGTAGAAAAAAAGAGAGCTACTTCCTGTGTGTGCATCGTTTCTTGTTTTTGCTTGTTTGATTGTTTTCGTATCATTTCAGAATAGAATAGTCTGTCTTGGTGACCCTGAAAGTAACATTTGCCAATAGACACGAAGCCTGATGGGTAAAGACCTGTAAAAGGGAGGGAATACTTGCAGAAGGAGGGGTTCAGATGGAGAGTCACCCCCCCCCCCCCGAGAAGTAGCAACACAACAAAGCGCGGGCCTGCTTTCTGCTACATTAGTAAGTGGCCTTTGTTTCTGCTAAGAAAGGTCAATTAATCACCCAAAGTATTATATGACAGTAATTAACAATCAGCCCTGACAAAGTAGCCAGTAAGAACTCACAACAAAGGCTTCTGCTTTTCCCTTTCCACATACCGCTGCATCGGAGGCGCAGACATGTCATCTCCTTTAACGGCCTCATTAGTGATTTTTTTTGCCATGAAGGAAGGGGTGAGAAAATAGAATCGTTGCAGCTCACCTAAGCAGACCCACAGGTAATTAGTTACAACCCACTCCTTGTACAGCACTACCCTCCTTAACAAAGCAGTCAGCTGTCTCAAGACTCCAGGAAGGAGAGTAAAAGCCGAGGTCAGGCCATGGCTATGCCTAGCAAATTGCTATGGTGAGTTCTGATGATGTTTTGTGGGAAAAAAATAAAACTGGTGCCCAAAATTCCATAAGTTCTGCCCCTTCTCCAAAGATTTTAAAGCAAATCTGTGTACTTTTTACTGTAGATTTTAGTATGGATACCTCTGCCACGTGCCTGAAGATGTTGCAGTGCATGAATCATCCCCACACAGAACTCCCTGCACCATTCCAGATAGATCATATGCAGAAAGAGGACGGCTCTCATCACACATTCTTTGCAGGGAGATGTCTATATATTTAGGAAGAGCCACTGTTGCCAAGTCTCCAGCTAGACCTGTGTGCCAGAGAAATGCAACCTCCAGGTATCAGGCTCTCTCAGATATTCCCATGGAAGTTTCCAAGCGAGAACAAACCAGATTTCTATTTGGCCTATTCTGCCCATGGGGCTGAGGCTACATTTTCTATGTCTAGATCTTTCTCTTAGGTCAGCAATTTCTAGAGACTCTAGCCCCAACCATCTTTGCTGTGTCAATAAACGCTTGGTCCCTTGTGTGAAAAGGGTAATGTTTTGTTTGCAATAAACACTGAAAATAGCTTCTCTTCCCTGTGTGGGATCAGTGAGGCAGGGTGCAGTGTGAAATGCCACTAAATGCACCCTTTTCCTTAGCAGCAGTAAAGAAGCCCACCACCTCACTTCTTCTCATTGTTCCATAGGTTATAATTGTTGCTGTGGTTTGAACAAGTGTCTCATAATGGCCTGTGTCTTCAAGTCTTAGTCCCCAGCCCATAGCACTATTGGGAGGAGGCGGAACTTTTAAGAGTTGGGCCTTCTAGTCTTCTGATCATATAGGTGCATGCCCTTGAAGGAGTGCTGGCACCTCCTTTCTCTTTGTTGCTTGGCAACCATCAGGTAAGATGCTTTCCTAATCATGCACTCATGATTCACCATAGGTGTAAAACAACAGATGAAATGGACAGAGCCTCTAAAATGATCAATCCAAATAAACGCTTCCTGTTTTTAAGTTGATTGCATCACATACTTTGTCACCGTGACAGGAAGCCGACTAACACAATTCTTCTGGTCCTAGGAATATTAAATTGTACATCACTTCCCTGCCTACTGGTCATTTAGTCTCATCTTCAACAATTCCGGGGGCAGTAAACTTCTGAAGCAGCTCTGCTTTCTGTCTGTGGCTTCAAAAGACTTTCCCTGGTGCAAAATAAAGGTAGTTAATGGTTTCTGGAGGAAGGAGAGATATTTTCTTCCGTGGTGTAGCTACTGGCAAGGTGCCCATTGTGGTGGCTTGGATGACAATGGCCCCCATAGGCTCATATACTGGAATACGTGGGTCCCCAGTAAGTGGAACTGTTTGAGAAGGATTAGGAGGTGTGGCCATATTAGAGAAGGTGTGTTAATGGGGTGGACTTTGAGGTTGCAAAAGCCCACATCATTGCCAGTGATCTTTCTCTGCCTCCTGGAAGCTCCAAGCTCCTGCTCCAGTGTGGTGCCTCCTAGCCTGCTGCCACGCTCCTGTCATGATGGTCATGGACTCTAACTCTCTACAACTGTACTTAAATGTTTTCTTCTAGAAGTTGCTTTGGTCATGGTGTTTTGTTACAACTTTTGAAAAGTAACTAAGACACCCATGCTTCAGTAAATAACCCTAATTAAACTCACTGGGTCAGTAAATAAATAGACATGAAAGTAGCCAAGAGGACTGCTGGAAAGATCAGCAGGAGAAGGTCGCAAGAGGGTAAGGGAAGGTGAATATGCCCCAAATACATTACATACATATGTGAAAATGTCACAATAATGCCCACCTGTAGCATGAATCTGAAAAGTTCTTATTAATAAAATCAAACCTGAGCCAGGTATTGGGGTGAACTGGAAGATCAGAGAAACAGAACAAGCCACAGCTACCTCACCTCGCCAGATCCTCAGCTGGTCTTGTTTCCTCAGGCTGGAGGCCTCTGAGTCCTCATCCAGAATGGGTCTCAGCTGAACTGCTGCTAGACGCCTGAAAGCTTAACCAGCTAAATGTTTAACTAGGTCAAATGCTGCTAGTTTCTGGTCCTCACGCCTTATATACCTTTCTGATTTCTACCATCACTCCCTGGGATTAAAGGCGTGAGTCACCATGCTTGGCTGTATCCTTGAATACATGGATTTCTGCCTCTGGAATGCTAGGATTAAAGGTGTGAGTGCCACCATTTTCTAGCCTTTGTATCTAGTGGCTGTTCTATCTCTGACCCCAGAAAAGTTTATTAGGGTGCACAATATTTTGGGGAACACAATACCACACCCACCATTTTATATAATTAACATATGCTAATAAACACCTTAAAAACTATCCCTGTGAGTTTTACTCTTTTTGTTTCAATACTACTTTCCATTGCAAATAATTTCTTATACTCCATGGTCCCTTAAAAATCCCGAAGCCATTTCTTACAGATCATTTCCTTCCTCTTCTTCCCCAGAGAGAGCCAGTCCAATCAAAATACCATCTGTACCTTCGACTGGTCTAGACTTAACCCTCTGGTTTTCTCCTTTGGGCACCTTTCCTTTGTTAAATTCCCATGTAAGCAGTTCTCAGAGCAGACTCTAGTA
This sequence comes from Peromyscus eremicus, assembly GCF_949786415.1. NCBI lineage: Eukaryota > Metazoa > Chordata > Mammalia > Rodentia > Cricetidae > Peromyscus > Peromyscus eremicus. Next base: position 52,565,099 of record NC_081419.1, read on the forward strand.
GTCTATGTGCAAGATGACTAGCACAGAGAGGCCACTGTGACTCTACCAGAAGATGTAACTAACGTTCTTGCGGGGTGTTTGTCAGCCCTAAGGCTAGGCTCTGTTACATGCTGGCAAGAGCAAAAGCCCCTGAAAAGCAGGAAATAGGATGCCTAGTTTCTCTTGAAGTAAGCTCTGGTCTGGTATTCTCAGTAGGAAACTACCATTGTCTACTACTCCACTCAGCTCCAATGCAACAACCTTACCAACAACCAAGAGGGTCCTTTGATCACAAGTTCTTCTTGAAGACAGAAACAGGAAAAAAAAATTGAGAACTGAGTTGTCATGATAGACCAACCCATAAATATAGTCAACATATTATTTTATAGCCCCTGGGATAAACTTAACCAGAAATGCATGTATCTGCAAAAAATAGATAATGTATAAATGAGTCACCCAAGTTTCAACTGTTGTGGGATGGGCGAATCTTTATCTGGTGCTTACTAACAAAAGTATCTATGTTAGTTCTTGCCAGAATGATTACTTTTTAATGATTCTATGTGTTTAAGCAATCCAGCCCAGGGTTCTACAAACGCAGGTATGCTTTGGCTCTGAGCCTTCTCAGTAAAGACAACTGCATTGAAGTCTTAAGCAAATTCATTTTTCCTACCACCAACTAATAAACTCTAAAACTATGTAGACTCATACAATTGACATAGATACTATACAAAATAAAGAAGAATATGGCAATTGTTGGTGAGAATGTGGAGAAAATATTTTGAAATTTGGAGAATTCAAGGTCCAAGAGGAGCAAAGTGAATGTGAGGGAATGTGTAGATAAAAAGTTGGCTTCAAGTGCCCCGGGGAGATGACTCCAGATATGATCATGAGAACTAATGGCTAAAATGCAGGATGGTTGTGGGTGGAAGGAGTCACAAACATAGAGAACAGCTGTGGAAGACAGTGGAGGGAAGCTTTGGTGTAACTTCTGGGGAATTTTAAAACTAACTAGCACTCAAGCCCTGTCCTCATACAAATGCTGATGAGTTTGAGAAACGATAGTTTTTGTTTTGATTTTCATTTTGTAATTAAAAATAGATGCAACATAAAATTGATCATTCTAATCATACTTAACTGTACAGTTCTGTGACATTAAGACATTTTCAACATTGTTCAGCCATTACCAGAATCCATTTACAGAGCTTTTTCCCTTTCCCCACCTGAAACACCATACCCATTCTAGAATAATTTCCCTTCGTCTTTCCCTCCAGGACCCTATAATCACTGTTCTCCCTTCTGTCCACACCATCGTAGTTACCTTCCATTAGTGTTGTTTTAGTTTTCTTGATGACTTTACAGTTGAGGATGACTGTGTGTGTTGCTGGTTGTCCCAGCTTATGAACAATATATCTCCCCCACGGTCACACAATCACACCATGCCTTGTGGAGAGAAAGAAGATTATAAGGAAGATTAATTCTTGGGAAATGTGGCACATGGTATCAGAAGGATGGTTGATTGCATCAACAAAGTCAGAAAGGGAAAGGTATCAGAGGTCTCGAAGGTTGTGACCAGACAGAAAACCACAGTGGGGAGCACATGGCAGAGCTGGCTGCTCATGCCACGGAATCCAAGAAGCAGAGAGAGAGAGAGAGAGATCCGTTAGGGGGCAGGATGACAGAGTCCCAACATACACCTGAAGAACATACCCCCCAATGACATATTAATCCAACTAGGCCACATCTCCTTAAGTCCCTCCCTCCTCTCAATGGCACCAGTATCTAGGGACCAAGTCTTTAACACGTGAGATTTTGGGGGTCATTTCAGAATTTTCATACAAGAGGGAAAGGCAGTATAAGATCTTAAAGAAAGAAGGGTGACTAGGTTTTCCCCAAGCAAAGGATGGTGGTGTCAATTATTGAAGGAAGAGAGAGTTTTGAGGGGATAAAGAATTCTGCCAGGAACAAATTAAGTTGAGGATTCTTGTTGAGTTACGCAAGTAGAGATGTTGAGAAGGATGCTGGGTATACAAATATAGAGCTCCAAGGAGAAGCCAAGTCTAAATATAAAGACTTGTGAGCACGATGGAGAATCATCTGAGGAGGTGTTTAAAATGGTAGTTCCTGGCTTCTGCCAGTGATGATTCCATCACAGTCACTCTGAAGTGGGCGACATTGACACTTCTAGCTAGCTTTAATGAGACAGTTCCACAAAATCCTGAGATCTACCATTCTATATCCTTTGGATGGCATTAATCTATCGATCAGCTCTTTTGCTACTTAAATACATGCATCCATCCCATCTTACTTGCATATTTTCTCTCTATATACCCATATTTAATATAATATATAATATTCTAATATAATACATGAAAATATTAATATATAGTTGAAAACTAACCACACTATATCAAAAATATTCTGATACATACTAGTAAAATATATTATTTATTGAAGAAGTCACAATATTATATGATTTAACCTAGTTACATCATTTTATTTAAATATATTTCTCACACTTTTCTGTCTTCACAAAATAAGAAATAACAAATTTCTTTTAAAGAAAATAAGCATACTTTGTTTACAGAATGTCCTTGTCTGTACAAATTCTAATGTAAAGGAGAGAGAGATAAGGAACCAAAGAAGAGGTTTATTTGCATTGAAATGAGTTGTTCTTATAAGCTGCATAGTTATTAAGGGCCCAAGTTTGGTTTCTGTTGCTATGAGAAAACACTGGCCAAACACAACTTGGGGAGGGAAGAGTTTATTTGGCTTATACATTCTGATCACAATTCATCACTTGGGGGAACCAAGGCGGGGACTCAAGTAGGACAGTAACCTGGAAGCAGGAACTGAGGCAGAAACCACAAAAGAATGTTGCTTACTGGCTTGCTCTCCCTGGCTTGCTCAGCTTGCTTTCTGATATCGTCTAGGACCGTTTGCCCAGGGCACCACCTCCCACGGTGAGCTAGTTTCTTCCACATCAATCATTAATCAAGCAAAAGTCCCCCAAACTTCCCACGGGCCATTCTAATCAAAGCAATACCTCAATTAAGGTTTCTTCTTCCCAGATGACTCTAGTTTCTGTCCAATTGACAATTAACTAACCAGTCAGTCCTTTGATGAAGTAAACAAGACTCTGTCTACTTCTAGCAGCTCACACACTATATTAGAAACTATTCTGAATTTTAGGCAGGAGATCCAAATATATACACACACACACACACACACACACACACACACACACACACACACACACAATGTGTATGTCAAAATTAAGACAGACTTTTCCTGCAATCTTTGACACCATTTTCATCTTCCGTGACTTCTCAAAACCAGCTGATCAGTCTGTTATCTCCAACCTCACACCTGCTGACTGTCTCCCTCTAGAGCCTTGTGTTCACTTTGGGCTGGAACAGCCCATACATGCTCTGACTTCCTGTACCCTCATGGCACTTACAACTATAGCTCTGTTCCTCTCGGGCTTTCCTGTTGGCAACCCTTCTCCTTATGGCCATGGGAACCTCAGAGCACAAGACTCTTTGACCTGGAATGGGAAGTGAGTCTTCTGACTCTGAAAGAGCCTTCTTTTCTTTTCTTTTCTTTCTTCTGTTTTCTTGGGGACCAGGTAAGTTACTATTTGATTCAGTCGGGTTCCCCCTGCTAGTCTCATCCCCTCTTTGGTCTTCCTGATAAAATCACACAGCATCTCTCTTGACATTTTGTGTGAATGCTTGGCCATGTGAATGTCTTCCTGCGTGTCTTTTTAATATACCCTTCCACTCCCAGGCACCTACCCATGTTCATTATCTCACCACAGCAGATGTTTTAGAGTGCTCCTATTCCACAGTGAACATTCATAAACCATTATTGGACGATTGATGGGTTTAGCTTTCCGAATATGGCTAGCCGATCAGGAAGCCTGCCACAAGGCTGTTCTCATTACTCAACAGTCTTTGTCGCTAGTTAGATTACTGCTCAGGTGAGGTCAGGGGAGCTATGACTCAGGTCCAAGACAGCTGACCCCAATATCTCTCCAAGGCTGGTTTAATGGTTAAGATAAAAGGAATTCTGGAAACCAAGTTCTCAGAGACTTTGTGGTAGAATAAACGGTGGTGGTGAATAGGGACATGCACTTGCCATTAAAAGTGGCATGTTTATGGGGTGCTGACACAGTTTATGGGGTGCGTGCCTTTGGGTACCAGCCAGAACCAGGCTTTTCCTAGTGTTTTCAGCCTTTTCCCAAAGGTTTGCACCACACAGCTGTGACAAAGCTGCCTGGAGAATTCCCCAAGTTGAGGGTTGTTTTTATGTTTAACCAATGTCCCCCTCTACCCCCAGCATTGCAAGCATGAAAGGGCTTGCTCTTCAGATCCAGCCCTGCCACTGGGACCACCAGGTGACGCACATCTAGAGTTCCTAGCCATGATCGTGTGCGTTGTGCTGATGGGCACCATTCCTATTGGAAACACACACACACACACACACACACACACAGAGAGAGAGAGAGAGAGAGAGAGAGAGAGAGAGAGAGAGAGAGAGAGAGAGAGAGAGAGGGAGAGAGAGAGAGAAATCCCTACCTGGGTTGTGCTACTAAGAAGACTTGCACAAGATCCTAGCTTTACCATGCTTGTCTTATGATACCCTTCCACATCATGTATGATCATACTTCAGTTGGCCAACATGCTTCTAAGCACGTTGTCCCTGAGAGCAATAGTGACATAATACAATAACAACTTCCATAGAAATAGCATTTTGCATTCTACCTGTACACCTGGCCCCTACCATATACCTCAAAAAAAAAAAATTCCCTGTATGAAAAGAACAGCAAAGGAAGCATGGCTGCTCTGTTTTACACTTTCTGAAAACCTTCCAGAAAGTTAAGCAATTCTCTCTCAAGGTGACAGGTTTCTGTGGCCTTGAATCTTAGGACTATAGAATTCCACCAACAATGTCCACATGCTTTAATGTCAGTCTTGGGTTGTTACTTAAGGAAGTCCACAGCTTCAGCACTTCATCTTCCTTAGTTTGGGTACCAAGTAAGACCTCTAAGACTCAGTGCAGCCAAGCCCTGTTTGGTCCACATTTGTACAGAAGAGAAGGGGTGACAGGAGAACCCCACTGGGTTTAAAGTAGAGTGTTGCAGGTCTCAGAAGGTAAGCTTTTTCTGTTCTGTGCTTTCTATATATATATGGAATTGCTTGAAGATGGAAGGATACATCCATTTTTATCTATTCCAGTTCCACCTCATCCAAGAAGGTGAGTGAGCAGCCAAGCTTTGGTCAGACAACCGACACTGGATGTATCAGGTATTTCTAGGATTTATACAGTTGTACCGTATACACACGAATACCTTGAAGAAGGCTCCAGAAAATGGTATGTAGGGAGGCTGGAAGATGGCAAGGGCATTTGACAAGGTCCTCATGGCCAGTAACGTTTCTAACTAAACTTCTGTCTTTAGTATTCCCCCATTCCCCCTTCCAGAGCTCTCTACCCTGGTTTCTGGTCTGAACATTTTTTTTTAATTTTGTTTCGTTGTTTGAGACAGGATTTTGCTATGTAGCCCAGGCTGGCCTTGAACTCACTCAGGTGTCGAACTCAAGGGATCATTCTGTCTGGACATCACAAATGCTGGAATTACATCAGCTATGATTTGGGTTTCCTTGTTTGCTGGTCTCACCATTTTCTCCTTACCTCAACCTTATTTCCCTCTGTGCTGAGTGACCTCAAAATCTTTCTATCCAAGCAGTCTAGACATAGCTAGACTCCATATTTCCAAGCCCACACTCTACCTTAGCCCCATTCCTTCAAGAATGAGACTGTGGAACCCACCCCAGTCCCTGTCTCCTGCCTTTCTCTGCTCAGTCGGTAACAAACCAATGTCTTTATCCTGCACTTCAATCAGCCATGCTCATGGTCTCACATTCTCTGCGCACATTTACCTTCCATGTACAGTACATACTTTATTCCCTCTGTCTGCAACCCTTTCTGATTTCTGATAGTTTATATTGACTTTTCTGTCATTGCCTAACTAGTCTGGAAAGCCATTCTTAGCCCACATAATCTATACATCTACTATCTATATGTTTTTATGACATTTGAGAAGAGCAGTGAGCACACTCAACACACTCAGCAAGACACACCAAAACGACAATTTCTCAAAAAAATGATACATTCATAATATTTAATTCTATCAATTCTTAAAAATTGCTAATTGTGTTCATCTGAAAGAGCAGATGATTAGGATACCTGAGACATTTCTGAAAAATAAATATATTCTGAAGAAAATTTCACTACCACCACCAGATTCAAATGTGTTTTAAAGGAACTGTCTCTAAACCAATATAATATGGTATGGCTAGATCAATGGAACAGAGAGGAAAGGAATAGACCCATGAAAATACAGGTATTCTGCGATTTTTAAATAAAGCATTTAAAATTAATAAGGAAAGAAGAGCTGACTTGTTAAATATTGCAGATGTCATTAACACACATTTGGAGAGAAGTTAAATTCTTTGTTACAACATGTATTAGCTCTTTGAGAATTTTGTACCATGTGCTTTGAGCACAGTCGGGCCATTCCCCAGCTCCTTCCGGATCCAGCCCCATCCCCTAGCCATCCAACTTTATGTCCTTTTTGAACCCATAAAGTCAAATTTGTGCTGCCCACATATTCTTGGGTGTGGGGTCTTCCACTGGACATGGTCAACTTAACAGAGGCCACCCTCCTAAAGAACAGACACTCCCTGCCCAGCAGCTGTCAATTGCCAACAGCTCTGCAGGTGGTGGGGAGTGTTTTTGTGCCCACTTCTCCTTTCTGTGTTGGAACTTGGGCTGGCATGAGCATGCATGGGTGTTGTTGGGTTTTGTTTTGGTTTGGGTTTTGTTTTGTTTTGTTTTGTTTTGCTCTTTTGAGGGTCTGCCACCCAGCTCCCAAATAAACTCATTCACAGAGGCTTTTTCTTACTTATGAATGCCCAAGCTTAGCTTGCTTAGTTTCTAGTCAGCTTTCCTTAACTTATCCTGTCTACCTTTTGCCTTGGGCTTTTCCCGTTCTCTTACTCCGGTATCTTACTCTTACTCCGTGGCTTGCTGTGTGTCTGGGTGGTTGGCCCCTGAAGTCCTCCTCCTTCTCTGGCTGCTCCTAGATCTTAGCTCCTTCTTCCCAGATTTCTCCTTCTATTTATTCTCTCTGCCTGCCGGCCCCACCTATCCTTTCTCCTGCCTTGCTATTGGCCAATTCTTTATTAGACCATCAGGTGTTTTAGACAGGCACAGTAACACAGGTTCACAAAGTAAGAAATATGCAACATAAACAAAGGTAACACACCTTACAATATTCTACTACACACGGGCCTCGTCCACGCTGTCACAGTCACTGTGAGTTCATAGGAGCAGCTGCCCTGTTGTGTCCTTAGACACTATTTCCTCATAGTCATCCCTTTCCAAGTTAATTTCTTGTGTACTAATAATCCCCCAAACAGCACAATGTGTTATTAAATATCTCAAAAAACAAATAATAGAAATAACTAAGGAAAATATATTTATCATTATGTGCAAAAAGACTTCAGGATTTTACCAAAATTATGTAATTTATATAAGATATAGCATATCATACAATAAGAAACAGTGCAATACTTTTAGAAAATTATTTCCAACATCTAATACAAGCATAATAATGTAACATTTGCCTTATTTTTTTATAGAAAAAAAACTAATAGAAAAAAGGCAAAGAACACATATACCTGTATGGAAAAAGGTCAATGACATGATTGACTTAAGAAACAGCAAATGAAGAGAATGAGAGAGCCTCATCTGAACCCTAGGTTTGCCTTAGATGCAATGGCTAGCACCCACACCGCAGTACATGAATAGTCCTTTCATTTATTATTGGGAAGACTGAAAAGTGTCACACAGTTAAAAAAAAAACCAATTCCCAATACCTATTTATCTGTCCAGTAGTTAATACAACTTTTAATATCAGGTTTTAAGAATCTGTCCAGCAAACATATGATCATTAGCATCTGAAGATACATGGCCAAGATGTCCTTAGAAACATTTATTCTTTGAAAGAACAAAATACTAAAGACCTTTTAAATCAGTAGAGGAGCAGTGGAGTAGCCTAGGCTCCAACTCTACTATAGAATGCCAAAGAAACATTAAATAGGTTGAGACAAATGTGGATTTCCTCCTCCAGAAGAGCGTCCACAATATATTGGGTTAAAAAGTTGTCCACAAATAGCACGTGTTGAACAATTGTATTTCTGGAAAGTATTATATTTGGATGTGAATATAAAAGAATCTGCAGCGATGAGCAAAGCTGCTAACCGTGGTGCCCATCACAGGATGGAACCATGTGCAGACCTTACACAGCGCTATCACCTGAGTGTTCTGTGCCAAGCTTACATCTGTGTCTATTCACAGGGCAGTGTTTTTAAAAATACTCAGGAGTGGGAAAGAGAGATTCTAAGAACCAGAAGTGGTGGTGGGTGGCTTCAAGGAAACAATGTTTTCTACACACGACGGGCAGGCAGTTAGACATGCGAACTCACAGAGACTAGGGCAGCATGCACAAGATCTTCACAGGTTCAAGCTGGGGCACCAGGGAGAGAAAGTGGGCAGAAAGACCCACTGCTTTCTAAGCAACTGCTCGCAATTGGTAGCTGCTGGGTAAAGAAAACAATCAGTTTTCTCCAGTGAAGTGACGCTGGCCCCATGCTCAGGAGTAGTTAGCCAATGCAAATGGGACTCTATGTATCTTTGTGAGTTTCATTTTCTAAGAGAGAGCAAGAACCTGAGGTTGGGTGGTCAGGAAGATGGGGGAAGATCTGAGAGGAGGTGGAGGGGAAAGAATACGATAAAAATTGTAGGATATTCACAAAGAATAAATAAGAACCATTTTTAATATTCACTAAGAAACATTCCTTAGGGAAGTTCCCCCTTCTTCTCTATCTTTAGCTAGGGTCTACCATATCTTCTGTCATGGCTGTAAATTCAGTGATGTTCTTTTACAATCATCTTCTAGTGGCTAACACTGGAGTATAGCACAAATCTTAAATGGTCTTATTAATAAAAACAAACCCAGAGGCAGATATTGGGGTAAATTCTGAAAGATCAGAGAAGCAGAACAAGCCACAGCAGAACTAACCTCACTCACCTTGATAACTTCTCAGCTGATCCTGTTTCCTCAGACTGGAAGCCTCTGAGTCCTCATCGAAATGGCTCTCAGCTGAACTGCTGCTGCTGAAAGCCTAAAAGCTAAAAGCTTAAAAGCTTAAAAGCTTAAAAAGCTTCTAGTTCCTGGTTTTCACGCCTTATATACCTTTCTGCTTCCTGTCATCACTTCCTGGGATTAAAGGCATGTGTCTTTTCCAAGTAAGACATGAGATCTCAAGTGCTGGGATTAAAGGTGTGTGTCACCATGCCTGGTTGTTTCCAGTGTGGCTTTGAACTCAAAGAGATCCGGACGGATCCCAGAAAGCTAGGATTAAAGGTATGTGTGCCACCATTTTCTGGCCTCTATGTCTATCTAGTGGCTGTTCTGTTCTCTGACCCCAGATAAGTTTATTAGGGTACACAATATATTGGGGGACTCAATATCACCACACTAGGGTACTTCAAGTATCTCCAGTTCTAAAACAGATACAATAAAACATCCATTTAACCCTAGTAGTTCTTGCAGTAACCTAAACAAGTTGCATATTAAATAGTGGGGCCAAAGGACAAATTTTTGTGAAGACTAATGCCAATAGACTTTTCCTCTGAGCCTCTCCCTCTTTCTCAGTCTCTCTCTGTCTCTGTCTCTGTCTCTCTCTCTCTCTCCCTCTCTCTCTCTCTGTGTGTATGTGTGTGTGTGTGTGTGTGTGTGTGTGTGTGTGTGTGTGTGTGTGTGTGCTGACTCACAGGGAATTGTCTACCTTTTATCCTTAAAAGTCAGAGAAATTCCACAAGCCAAGCATCCTATCTCAAGCACCTTGACTAACATTTGGGCTATGGGTCAAAAGGAAAATTGTCTGGTAGTTGGCATCTTTCCAAAGGCTTTTCAAATAATGCCAATGGTTAGGACAAGATGTGAGAAGCATTCAGGCAGAATCACCCTGGGCACAGGCACAGGAGGAGGGAAGAAAGGAGGGAGGGGAAGAAGGGGGAGGGGAAGAAGGGGGGGACAAAGGTTCTTCCCTTCGCTCCCCACCCCCACATTTGACTTAGCCATCAGTTGTTTCTTATTAGTGTGGACCCTCTTTTTTTCCAAGAAAAATTTATCTAATTTAATTGCAAAACCTGCAAGATGGGCAATCAATCTTGCCTGCTACCCATATAGACAATGCGGGTGTTGGGGTGGGGGCTGTTTCTCCAGCTGCATCTCTGGCACAGCCCTTCACTTTCAAATTAAAGGAATTACAGGGTAAAGATGGTAACCACAATTAAGATATTTTTAGAAACATAAAATCCTCTGGAAAACATGACACTAATGCTGGTATTATGATTGAAGTAAGGAATTATGGTTATTAGAAGCTTTGCAGTTTATGTGCCTCATAAATCTAATCGCTTCACACACCCAGTGATGCCATTGCTGTATTTACTGCAGACATCTACGATGACAGACAATACCTCTGAGAAAGGCCAGATAAACAAAATATTTTACATACTCCAGCTTCTCAGTGTCTAATGGAGCCATATCATGGAGAGGAAAGGGCTTCATTAAAAGAACTGCACCAGGTGCTGAGAGCCGATTTGCTGTGCAGATTCTGTCTGAGTTATCTGCTCTTGTTTAATGGGAATGCTGCTGCCTCACTCCTGGAATCCTGGGTACAGAATGGACAGGAAGGGGTCTGAAGGCAGTAGGGTGCAGGAGAGGCAATGTAGAGCTCATGACGTTGGGGTTGGGATACTCTCTAATGACTTGGAAACCATCTGGAAGAGACACTACCAAAAAACTGGTGGTGTGTGTGATCCATTAGGAAAATCCACTGTTACAGTAAAGGTATCTAGGAAGGATAGAATTGTGCAAGGTAACCCCAGAATCTTCATGCTCTGGCACATCTATATTACTAAGTCCTCATAACGTCAAGGAGGAAGTAATATGGGGTGGGGATTATAAACACCAGACCTCAGAACAGAGATGAAACAATTTGAGTATTAGGACTGGCCTTTGGATGTTCATTGAAGTCAAAGGCAACCCTCTGTTGAGATCCTAATTTCAAAGACCAAAATTTATGCTGGAGAATACTATCGTGTGGGAGGCATTAAAATTGGGGAGGTTTCAAAAGCTATTAGCTCTTTTTATAGTTTCTCTAACAAGAGTGTGAATGCAGGATTGCCACTTTGGTGGCTGAGGCATGATAGTCCTTCCACTCCCATTCCCACACACCTGCCACAAAAGCCATCTAGATTGTTTAGATGTCCTGGAGCAGAGATCACAATGTTTTACACATTACTAGCCCTAAGAGAGTGGTCCTTTCACATTATGCATACTCAATAGATGTGATTGATGGAGCATGCTGGGCAATAGGACATGCCAGAGAGGAAGTGTCAACAGTCCCTCTAAGCATACAGACAATTCCAACCTAGATTTCTAAGTGGGGAGGTGTGGGGAGGTGACACACGGCAACAATGCCCAGTGTGAATGCATCTGTGAACTCCAGGTGACCAGGTTCAGTAACCCAGGGAAGAATGATGATGTCTTAAGACAGAGAAGGTAAGGATTCTGGTAAAGGAAAGTTGAGCTCACTCGGCTACTGATCTGTTGTCCTGAAGACCAGAATGAGGAATCAAAGATGATGTTCAGGGTTATTTTGTGGCTTGTGTAACTCATTACATGGTGGGGGAAAGTTTGGAGGAGAAGATGGTGGATTTGGGTGTAAATAGACTGCATCTGAAATGCCTGTGGCTATCCAATTGGGAAACTATCTCAATGAGGTACAAGATCAGCTGTAAAAGAAATAAGAAACCTGAGCTGGGAAAGGAAAATAGGAAATGTACTTTATGTAGCTGAAGACCTGATGTACTCTTGTCATAAGTAAAATACCATTCTAAAAAAAATCATATAAGAAATGCCATGGAATGATAAGCACTTTGGGGTCTTGGCATGGTCCTGTTTTATTCCTAATAAGTAAGCAAGCTTTCATCCTAGGCAGCCTTATAAACAAGGATGCCAACCACTTAAATAATTGGGATCCTGCCATCTAACAAATCGAAAGTCACAGAACAAAATCTAAATATCTTCAAGGAAACATTTGTGATTATCACAGTCAAGCATTCTTCTTAAGAATAAAATGCCCACACTTCTTATGTCATACTTCTTAAAAGTTAGTTTTGTTGATAAGAACAAAGAGTAGGCTTTGACCTTCTCTAAATATGGAGAAATCTGATGGAAAAATAAGGGCGTGTAGGAGGCCTGGGGACATGAATTATGCATGGCGTATCATCACACTTGTTCCTCAGGATGGAGTTGTGGCATGCTTTGCATGGGAAAAGAAATTAGAATAGAACAGATATTGAGCAATTTTCTTCATAACTGGTTCTTACTCACCTTAAATGTAAAATTTTATTTAGCTTATTTCAAAGGGAGGCATCCTTATTAAGGGAACACATTTACTGGCGTCTGTTGGAAGGGATTTAATGGAAACAAGCCTGGAATAATTGAAGGAAAAACACCCTCAGACTCTTCTCAGAAAAGCTTAGCCAAGGAAAGCATGGCAGGAAAGAATTACTTTATTATATCGATTTTCTTGGAGAAATCAAAGGAGGATAACTCAAATAGACCAATTCGCTTTTGCCAAGCTCAGTGGAAGCATAGAGAGAAGAGCCATGAATTTATGTGTCAAAAACTGTTTGCAATCATTTAGTTGAACATGCAAATCAGGATTTGCACATTATGACTATAATAAAATAGCTAATACAAGAGGGTATCTGGGTTTGTTTGCGCATATCCCCTGTTTTAAATGACTACAAATATAATGGGTGTAAGTTTTGTGTAACAAGATGTTTATAGTCCAACCAGGTCATCAGCCTGAAATATGGACACAGTGGTATGATTATGATAGCGTAATAACAAAGACACTGGGGCATGACGAAAGCAATTGGAATACAGTTCTCGTCAAGCTGAAATCTATTTTTCTCTCACACTGAGTAAAATACTTCACTTTTATAAGGACTGTTCCCATAGCAGGTAATGCTGAACCTGCACTGGGTGTTATGAGGTCATTTATAAAGATTTATTTGCTAAATCAAATACCACATACACATACACACACACACACACACACACACACACACACACACACACACACACGGATCATCCCTTAGTCATGTAATTTTACATGGACTTTTAAAAATATTTACAAGTATTCATTATGGATATGCAAAACATTTGGTATTCATCCCTTAGCCTTCGGGTGGGACCAGTCACCATTTAACATTTCCTAAAGCATTTTCCACAGAATAGTAATTCCATGGAATGTCACCTATAGATTATTCAAAGAAATGGCACTTCCTACTTCAACAAAAATGATAAATACTGGAGAATGAAGCCAGATAGATTTCTTAAGTGTACCACTTCTTGGGGGGTTTGCCCTGTTGATGTACATGGAGAATCTGCCAGAAAGCGTGTGTGAATATATATACACACATCCATAGACATAGACTGCTGGTTTTCCCAAACACCTTTCACCTCCAGATACTCTGGTTCAATGAGCACACTTCAGAACTGCTCATCTAGGACCCACTAATTTGTTTGTTTTAATTATCTGGGCCAAGCACTTAGGTAATAGGTAAAACAGGCAGGCATAAGTGACCAAAGAAGGGCTTTAGGGGCTATGGCTCACGAGAGGGTAGAACCCCACTAAAGAGGGGTTCCATTTTGATCACAGAGAGCAAGGTAGGCATATCAGTCTCTTAAAAGTAGTAGGGAATTTGGGGTTTTGTGGGGTTGAATTTGCTTTAAAATCCAACAGGAGTGACAAGAGTGGTCTCTGAGCTTCCTGATGGGGATTTGTGTCTCCAGGATAGCATTTTGTTATCCACTCTATAAAACGTGCTCCTCAGAAAAGTCACACCAAAATGAAATAAGCTTCCAGGCAAAGCTCAAGGCCGTGATTACGTAATACAACTGGTCTCTTGGGTGGCACTCTTAAGAACTACCTCATGCAGAACCTACACTAGGTCTTCTAACATCCTAAGGCCCACAGCCTGTGTGATGCTGTCCAATAGGCTGGAAATGTCACCATTAAGACTAACACACACTCAGTGTTCACCAAGAACAATGACAGTGATAAACAGCAAAGGCTAAGGTAACTGAAGCAACAGAAATGTATTTCCTCCGTGTTCTAGAAGCCAGAAGTCCGAGGGTAAGGTTTCAGCAAGTTTGGGACAGGGTCTCTCACTAAGACCTTGAAGTCATCCATTCAGATAGGCTGACTGGCCAGGGAGCTTGGAGGTCAGCTTGTCTCTCTCTTCTCCCCCTCCCAGAGGGGTTGGCTTTTTACAGTGGTGCTAAGGATCCCAATTCCTTATGTTTGCACAGTAGGGACTTTACCACCTGAGCCTTCTCTCCAGCCCTGTGTCCTGATCTTAATCACTTCTTAAAATGACTAGCAATGTTGAGTTGGGCTCCACCCAAATGATCTTACTTCAGCTTACAGACTTCTTTAAGGGACACTGTTCCAAACACAGTCGCATTCTTAGGCAGTAGGAGTTAAAACTTTCACATCTAAACTCGGGGAGAGCACAATTCAAGCAGAATAGTAAATGACATTGCAAAGAGAAACACCTAACAGGGGAGAGAGGAAGGGATCGATAACAGGTAACAAAACACAGCTAGAAAGAATAATTTCTGGTGTTTTCCCCGCACAGTAGGGAGCCATTGTTCACGATAACTTGTTATATATTTTAAGAGGAACTGGAAGAGAGGTGCTTGGAGGTTGTAAGCATAAAGAGATAATAAAGAGAAACCCCCAACTACCTGATTTGATCAGTGCAGATCATGTGAATGTGTTTGATATCACACTGTGTCCAACAGTATATGACTCACATGTGTGGTTATTATATATGAATTGAAATTTTTTAATAGAGAAGTGATTTAATAGAGAAGTGAATATGTGTGCTTACACATATTCTTGTAATTTCATAAATTAAAGAAGCACAAGTAATGCCTGCCACAGGAAGAGAAACATAACTAAAGTTAGTAAGAAGTGGTGGGAACATATTTTTGAAAAGCCATGTGCTATACAAGGCCTCAAGTTTTTCTTATCATGACATCTACGAGTCTATAAGTAATACCTTTGAGGCTCACTGGATAATGTGACCAAGGGCCAGAGGTTGGTATGATATGCCTACATGTCCTACAACTCATGGGCTAAACCAGGCCAGAGAAAATAGCAGTTTCAAGCCAGCCCAGGAGGTCTTCAAGGGCAGACTGGTAGCTAACAAAGTTTTGGGGAAGGGCAAATCATGTAAGATAAGGTCTTGGCTTTTTTTTCCTTTTTTATTTCTTTTAGAATTTTGGACTTTGAAAAAATAGAAACATAATTGCATCACTTCCCCCCATTTCTCCCACAAAACTACCCTCCTTTGAAGGCCCTGCCCTCCTCTTCTCGAGTTGCTGGCCTCTTTTCTTTGATTATTAGTGTTGCACACATATATATGTGTGTATGTATGTGTATGCACAATTATATATAAATACAATCTGCTGAGTCTGCTTTGTTGGTGGTATGTATAAGATTTCAAGACTGACCACTCTTCATTGGACAACCAATAAAGGCACTCAACCTTGGGAGAAGTTCATTTTCCTTCTCCTAGCAATCTTTAGCTGCCTGTAGTTCTTTGTCTTGGGGTGAGACCTGTAACATGAATTGCTAAACAGTCTTATTAATAAAAAACCAGAGCCAGATATTAGGGTAAAAGGTGAAAGATCAGAGAGGCAGAGCAGCAAGGCACTAGTTCTTACCTCTGCAAAATCCTCCACCAAAAGAGAGCAAGCTCCTCTCTCCACCTCGCCTTATCACTTCTTCTCTCCACCCAGCTCTATCACTTCCTGTCTGTCTGTACAGACCTCCAGACCTCTATGGTTAACTAGTGGCTCCTCCTTCTGATTTTCAGGTAAGCTTTATTTGTTAGAGCACAAATAAAATATCACCACATTTCCCCTTTTTTTTGTCTAAAATAAAAAAGGTTATAACTAATATAAGAAAAACTACATACAGTAAGTACAATAACTACATAATATATACAGGCAATAAATACATCAACAATGTCTAGTCCATTTGCATTTGGCAAATTCAGAGAAAATACTCCATTATTTATTCTATCTTTGTGAATCCAAAAGATTGTATCTAATTCACCTTCTATCCTAATTTGCATTACCAACCAAAAACTATCTTTTGATGTCTTTCAAACTTACATACTTTACACCTCTTTAGTGAGTTTCTTTTCTGAATTTGTTAACAAGGAAAACTATAGCTATAAATATCTAATCTTCAACTCTCTCAGAAACCCAAGAAGGAAATAATATTAACTGAATAAGCAGGAAGTACAAACAAGCGACGAAGTACAAACAAGCGACTTCCAAAAAATGTGAGTTATGACAGAAACAGCTGGCTGCCTGGACAGTCACCTAAGGTTCCGCTGTAACGTTGGGACATCCATCTTCAGCCTACAGGCCTAGCATATCTGACAGACTCATCTGTGAAGCAGGATTTTCTAAAGGGCCTTCCTACCTTGTCTGGGCAAGGATTGGCAGTCCTTTCTTTTGTGTCCTGCTTGTCCATTTGGACAGCATACTGTCAGCAGTCAATGCAAGGACATTTTCTTGCCCAGTGGCTAACTTGCCACAAAGAAAGTAAACTCCATATGGAGTTTCTTCAGTGCCCATCATGTTCTCTGAACTAGATTGGTACTGCTAGAAGCAGACATGTCTCATTGTCATAAAAAAAAAGAAAAAAATCAATGTTATTAAAACATCTTAAATGCCATATTCTGTAGATCTCTGAAGTGTTTGAAGATGACCTGGCTATCTAAAATATATTTCTGCTTGACCTTGAAAACGTACCTAATATGGCTACAAATTTGATAGTAATACTAACTACTAACTTACATTTCTTTATTATCCTAAATAGTTGGTAATAATAACTTTCAAGGATTAGCAAATTGCATTACATTGTTAAATGAACTGTGTAGGTACAATACCTTGAACAAGATTAGAAATATATGTACAGTATTTTCTAACAAAATCAATCTCAAATTTCTATCAATATATATAATTTGTGTATAATATAAAAAAAATCCAATCCAATGTAAAATATTTAAAATTAATAGTCGCCTTTTAAAAGGAGATTCAGTAATCTGCCTTTTAATCTTATCAGAGACTCCATGAAATGTTTCCCCCTGTGCATTGCTGTTGCCCTTGTTCTGATCTTGTTCATGTAGCCATTTCAAGGACTTCTTCACGGCAGACTTCCTGGTATCCTGGCTCTTACAATCTTTCCACTACCTCTTCCGTGATCTTCCCTGAGCTACAGGTGCAGGAGCTGTGATGCAGACGTACCTGTTGGAGCTGGGCTTCCCACGATCTGTTGATCTCTGCACTGGGCCCAGTTGTGGTTTTCTGGGATAGTCTCCATTTGCTGTAGAGAGAGGCTTTTTTTGATGAGAGGTGGTAGATGCACTTATCTGTGGGCATAAGGATAAGCTTTAGAGTCTAGGAAGGAATTATTCTGGTCTAGCAAAGTAACAGCAGTAGACTCTTTCTAAGGTCCATGAGCTCACTAGCCTCACAAAGCTGGCTAGGTTTCCAGTACCAGGCATGGCTTTCCTCCTGTTGAGTGAGACTTGAGTCTAATTAGACAGCTGTTGGTTGCCACAGACACATGACTTCTTGCATCTATATGCCTATCTTGCCATGTTGGTAATCATCATAGTTCATAGATGTTGTAGCTGTGTAAGACTATTCAATTGCTTCCCTCTCTTGACAGCTTACACAGTGGTTTCTGGAACCCTGGAAGCTAGACTGTGGGGGGGGGGGCAAAGGCTTTCTGGTTAGATCCAGCTCAAACAGTCCAAGTCCTGTGTGTCCTAATTGTGTGGTGTCTTCAGCAGTATAGGCCCATCCTCAACCCCGGAGAGGCAACCAAGCACTACATGAATCATCTACATTGTCTTGGAAATCAGGACTACGCTGACCACTCGTTTGAAAGAAGGTTTCTCATGCCCGCTGCTGGGGGTTTTGTTAGTTACGGCCAGCCCAGTGGCTTAACTTCCTTGAACTCACTGTCCTGCTCCACACTTGCCTGCTCAGCGATGCTCATTGCTGCCCTGTTTATAATAGCCAGGAAATGGAAACAACCTAAATGTCCTTCAAAGATGAGTTGAAAATGGGTACGTACACACAATTGAACACTATTCAATGATAAAGAAAAACAAAATCACAAAATTTTCAGGTAAATGGATGGACCTAGAAAAATTATATTGAGACCCAGAAAGACAAACTCCACATGTTCTCTCATCTGTAGTTCCTAGCTCCAAATTCTTAGATGTGTGTGTGTGTGTGTGTGTGTGTGTGTGTGTGTGTGTGTGTGTTTAACCTGGAGTAATCACAGAAACCAGGAAAGTAAAAAGGGACCAGTGATGGGAAGGGTGCTTGGGAGGGTGATAAGAAGCAGAAAATGGGATATCAGGGAGGGGGTTCCTAATGGAGAGAAGAGAAAGAGGTCAATACAGAAGAAAGAAAGACAACGGACAAATAACACCAAGGTTGTTTGATAAAACCTCAAAGCTTTGACTTTTTGGATTAATTATTTTTTATTTAAATACTTATGCAATATATTTAATCATGTTCTTTCCCCTTCCCCAATTCCTCCCAGATCCTCCTTACCTCCCTATCTACCCAAATGCATGCTCTTTCTCTTTCAACAGAAAAAAAAAAAAGATAAGCAACAAGAAGAAGACAAAAAATACAACTGGAACAAAACAAAAACCAAAGGAGCAAAAACAACATGGAGTCCATTTTGTGTTGACCTGTGCACAAGGCCTACCCTGACATGTCACTCCATTTGAGAAAACTGATGAGATCAGAGCATAGCTCAACTCTCATCAGAGCAGCTTCTTCTTAAGTAGATGGGAATGAACGGAGACCCCAGCAACTGGGCAATGTGCAGAGAGCAAGAGATTCTGGAGCTCTCAGCCCTAAATGGTATCCATTTGTGCAGAGAAGTCAAACTAACAGGTTAGGGTGGAAAGCAGAGAGCACCAGAAACAGTGTTCACAGACTTCAATGAGGCTGATGATTTTTGCATAAAAGCTTTTATGATGGGGCAGGACCCTCTTGCTGGTTGTAGGCTGGGCTCCAAAGAGTAATTTTAGTGCTTTAGTGTCAGCATAAGGGCATTCCCAGAAAACTAATCTTTGCTCTGGTGTCATAACACTTTTATTAGCAAGTGCAATGATTCAGCGGGCATGCTAACTAATTATGCAGCCGACAGTAACTTAAGAGAAAGAGGTTTGTGTGATAGAAGCCAGGATAGCAGAACGTATGGAGTGGAATGTTCAAAAGGTTCTCAGACTGCAAAAAGAGTTTGGGGAATTTTAGACCTACCACCTTTAAGTGGAAATATAAATGTAAGTGTGTTCTTTAGATGCATGACACACTCAAAAGAATTGAGACTTTTATTCTTTCCACTCGCCTAAGAGACTTGAGCTGATTTCAGTAGAGTGGTGTAGCCTTACAGCCGTGTCTTACATACTTATATAATTTAATAAGCATCTATGCTAGGTCCCAACTCAAGACTGGTCCTTGTTTGTTGGATATTTAAAATGTCCTCTGTGTATCTTAATTTCATTGAACATCTGGGATAAAAGGAGTGTTCTCATAATGCTTTATGTATAAAATAACTCTCAGTGAAAGACCCTAAATACCTATGCACCTATAAAGTTATTATTTTGGCTACAGCTTGCAAGTGTGAGAACACTCCACATAAATAAGGTAGAGAAGGATTGCTGGCCCACTTCAGTCTCAGATATTGTTAATGTCATCAGAGTCCTGTGTTTCCCTACAACAGCTGAACCCATGGGCTGGCTGGTCAAAGGGCTGGCTGTGCACTTTTCAACTCAGTCTGAAATACCATGTCTGGGAAAACGCTCAGGAAAATCTTATTTCCATTTGCAAGCTTCCTTATGGGTCACATTGTTACTCTGGCAAAAGCAGGCAGAAGTTAAAGTCTGTCAAAGGCTTACAACCAGCTTCACCAGTTAATGTATAATTCCAACTTTACCCTATAATTTTCATTAGGGTAACCAAATGAATTTTTAAGCTTTTCGTAAAAGACCCATTTTTCACAAACCCTTAGGGAAATTCACAGAAGCCAGAATTAGCAGCAGTATAAAGTCAAAACCATCAAAATTTTCCAAAATTGAAGGTCTACCTAGACAAACATACTCCCCTCAACACAGACCAAAAAAGCATGTCAGCTTGATATGATTTGAATACTTATTCCACCAAAATTCATGTGGAAATTGAATTGTACTATAACAGAACTAAAAGCTGTGACTTTTTTTCCATAATTCTTTTTATTGATTCCTCGTGAATTTCACAACATGCACCCCAATCTCACTCATTTCCCAGTCCTTCAATGTCCACACTCCACCCTTTTAGCCTCCCCCCAAAAAAGAAATAAAAAAAAGAAAAGAAAAAGAAAGACATTTCGCTCCTCCATTTTTCCTGCCTCTCCATCACATATTCATCTGTTGTAGTGGCATTGGGAGCTGCGGTGTGCCACATAGTAGACCCTTCTGTCAAAACTGCTTTACTGCAAATGTTCATTGCAATGCATCATTGATCTGGTTCAAGGCCTCTGGCTTCTGCTACACCATCAATACTGGATCCTCATAGAAACTTCTCTCCGATATCCTGCTGTTGCCCAAGTCAGAAGATCGTATGGCTATGGTTGGTTCCGCAGGACCAGTCCCTTCAATGCTCCAGCAGATCTTAGGTGGGGTAGATGTTGGGTTGTGCCCTCAAAGCCCTGGGTGTGGGCCTGGGTGGTAGCTGAGTTGGTCAATTTAGGCCTCCACCAGACTTCCTCCCTTCAGGCAAGGATCAGGGCCAGAAAAGCTGTGACTTTTAGGGAGACAAATGTTCCACCTTCGTGAACAGGTCAATGCTGTTATTTGGGGACTTGGTTTCTCTCCTGCTCTTCTCTGGTTAGTCTTCTCTGTGCTGTCTGCCATGTGGTATCTTCCACCACAGGAAGAATGTCAGAAAACCCTAACCAGATGCCAGCACTTTGAATGGATTTCCCAAACTCCAGAGCAATGGATTGATAATTTCTGTTCATTAATATTACCCAGCCCATGCTATTCTGCTGTAAGAGCAAAAGCAGACTAAGTCTGTGAGTGTATGTAGTGGAATGGTGGTGGGGTCAAACTCTCTCTGCTTGACTCTTACACAGGGATATCTTTAGTTAGTTAACTACGAACCTGCTAAGCACTGGATGTTCTGAAATGTTAGAGAAAATACAAAACCAGACAAGCTTTCTCCATTCAATGTGCTCACTATTAGAGGGAAAAATCAAAACCAGAAGAGAAGTAACTACAATTCCATGTAATGGGAGTTTTAAAAGAAGTGAGTGGACAGTGTAGTTACGGCAGAGAGGAAGCGTGCTTAACTTCCAAGTCTGAAGGAATCTGAGCCCCAGCATGACCTTCTAGAGCAGGGCTACCAAAATACCCTGAGTCTCATCCCCACCTCTGGACTCATTCCTGAAAGAAGGATAAAGCCACTATGTTCTAAAGATTCCCTGTTTCAAGAATTCAATATGAATACTATAACTAATACAAGCTGGACGTTTCATATCTTAGGATAGGATTGAAGAAGAAAGAGATTAATTCATGAATGAGCTGTTCTGATCCCATAGCCACCATAGGTACTTAAAGCTTCCCAAAACAGCTCAAGACATTATGTAGATATTTTAACATATGGTTGCGGATCTTGGACATTCCTCTCAACATGATATGTTCCATATCTCTGAGTCAAAGGACGCTTATGTATGCTTTGTCGAAAAAAGTAGATTATAAATAACACTAATAACTTTAGATAGTGGGTCAGAAAGGGTCATGAAACTGCTATGCTGATTACTAGACTATTCATGCAGGGAGCTCTGTGCCACTATGTTAGAAGTCCAGCTAGTCGGAGACCACTATGCTTGGAGAGGCCACATAGAGGATGCTCGGGTCAGGCTTTCCAGTTGAGTCCATCTTTCAACCAGCAGTATCTGAAGCGAAACATATGACTGCAGAAGTCATCTTGGAAGATAACTTCTATTCCAACTATTCCAACTCCAACTACTTGAGACAGTCTCAATTATTTGAGACACTTCAGTCATTGTGAAACAGAAAAAGGTCATTTGCCCCTCCCATTCCTGATGCACAGTGTCTGTGCTGATGATGAAATGGCTGTTTTATGCCATGGTGTTTTAAGGTGATTTGCTTTATCTTTACAATAAATGAAAGAAGAGTTGGAGGAGAAGACATAAAACCATGATTCCCAACCACCTCAAACTCAACAACTGGGATTCATCCTGAATTGAAAATGAGATTATCCAGATGACCTTTGGCTTCAGGATAGAACCCCAAATCTTCACTGGCATATGTTCATACCAGGCCCTCTAAGTCATGCTATATGAAACAACATGGAGAGGTGTGGCTACAGAGACAGTTGGAGGCTAACATCATCATGCCAGTTTACCCATAAGAGAAAAAGGCAAGTGTCTAGATATCCCCAGGTGACAGCAAAGTCTCAGTCGTTTTTGCTAGATACTGATTTGTGACAGTAAAAGATGTTTTAAGGAGTATATCCAAATGATCCAGGAAATATGGGGCAGGGATGCAACAGCCTGTTTTCATTAATACCAATATACCATTATGTAACCTGAATTTCTACGACGTCTCTCTCCTCGCAAGTATGTGAGTGTGCAATAAGTTGGGGCTTACAATGAATTAAGGGCTGTGAACTTGCTGACATATGCTGGCGGCCAGGACAGGATCAGTCCACAGGAAGAGAGCAAAAAAACCCCTCCTCTCTCTCTCTCTCTCTCTCTCTCTCTCTCTCTCTCTCTCTCTCTCTCTCTCTCTTCCTCCCTCCCTCCCCCTCTCCCTCCCTCCCTCTCTTCCTTTCTCTCTCAATCAATCCTTCTGCCGTTGGGAGCTCCTGAGACTTTGTCAACCCACATTTGGTAAGACCCTTCATCAGCCTTAAGGATAAGCCTGCTGGTTAAAATAAAATAGTACCCTGTTTAAGTTGTTAGTCTAGTCTCTGAATTGTATTATATAATTATATTTTTATTTAAACAAGTTTATTCTGATGGCCACATTGAATCTGCTCCATGCTCAATGAATCTTGCTTTTTGGCCTTTAGCCAAAAGGAGTCAAAACTAGGTTTTGCTAATAGAAAGGGAGGGCAGAATAGAAGTTTTAGATTTCAGTAGACATGCTTGTATCTGCGAAAACCATTGTCAAAGGACAAGTAGCTTCCCTGAAATATGGCTGAAGAGTACGTTTTTCCTCACCAGTGACTGAAGTTTAAATTTCAAGTATTCACCATGTGTCTTTATTTGGAGTACCCACCCACCCACAACCCTCCAACTCCTCCCTTTGCTGGGAAGAATTTGGAGTTATATTTTATGGTAAACTGCACCCTTCTCTATCAGCCTTTGGAACCCATTGAAACGTTAACCCACACAAGTTGGTCTCTGAGAAATGAAGGTCCAAATGGAGATTTTCATAGTAAACCCAAATGGGGGTTAGCCTAACACCCTACGGGGTAGTTTATCCAAACAATAATTCTACTTCCTTAACACAGTGTGAACTTCCTAGGAAACTAAACCTGCTGAAGAGACACGAGCTAGATTATGAAGTCATGATTCAAATCAGTATGGGAGCCTCCAGATGACGGGACTTGATATCATCTGGGGTCTCCACGTATTTGAAGTTATGTGACTGCGTTACATGACTGGCCCATTACTAAACATGAGTGTTTCGATTACAAGTTCAGGCGGCATCCCTTCCTCAGAAACTCGTCCCAACCTTATTCCACCCAGCATCAGTATTCCAATGTTAAGAGTGACAAGGGGGCACTGTGGCCTTTGGGCCTTCTCAGAGCTGACTGTCTTCTGGGGCAATGGGACAATTGGCTAATTATAAAACAAAAGCCCATTAGTCAGGATCTCTTCCAGAGGAAGAAAAAAAATGTTTTTTCCAAAGACAAACTTCAGTTTCCCCAAATGACTACTCTAGAAAACAAAATCACTTTCTTTCTTTAGAAATTCTCTGGATACTTTGTTGTATCATAATCCTCAAGCAGGAAGAACAGGCCAGTCCACAGCTAGTAGCTAGCCCATGAACAGCCTCCTGATGGAAGCTTAGGACTCAGTGACGCTTAAGACAGAAGTCCTGGGTACCCAAAGAGCTTACCCCTCACTGCCTGACCCAGGGTGAGTCATTTCCGACTTTTCCAGATCTGTTTCCTCCTCTACAAAAGTAAAATGAACTAGAGACTCTTGCAAGTGGTTTCTGTTTAGTGCTATAGATGATAGGTCCTGTCCTTGGGCACTCAGTTCTTGCTTTAACATGGACGTCATCCATTTCAGTGATTCAAGGAGCTACTCTTGACTGAGCCTCAACTCAACCCTGAGATTGGCACAGAGTAGTGGACACTGAACCTACCTTCAGGGATTCCCAGTGGAGCTGGGGAAATGAGCATGAAGTCATGTTGCATCCCTAAGCAGTGTGTACGGGTTGCTACCCATGTTAGCCACTCACTGCTCCAAGGCAGGTTTTGAAGACTTGCCTGCCAACAGCTCAGCCTTTCCGCTTCTGCATCGGGGAGACAAGTTCGGCAATGAATTAGAGGACACAGCCTCACATGTTTGACCTACCCTCCTGACCCAGGTACCCTGAGCCTCCTCCCCAGACATACATATACCTGCCCTGTTCCTGTCTTCACTGAAATGCTGAGCACAGTCCACACGATGATTGTTCCTACTCATTGTTCTTGTGAATTGTGTCCATCATTAGACAGGCTAAGGTGCACTATCAGTATCCCACAAACTCGGCTGCTTAAGCTAAGAAGCGTATTTAGATATAGCACAGTAACAGGCCAGAGCTGGGTCAGTTTCCTCTGTTGTTCCCTCCAGCTGCCTTGCATTTCTAGATCCAAGAGAGTTCCTGTGACTTCATACATCAGTCCAAACGGCAATGGTAATGGCAAAGTAGCTTGGGTGCCACAAGTATTCAGTGTTTAGAAGAAAAAAAAAATAAATATATATATATATATGTGTGTGTGTGTGTGTGTGTGTGTGTGTATTATATATACATATATTTACATATATATGTGTATATATGGGACTTTGAACTTATGTAAATATTCAAAACCAAGCCTCTCTCCATGCCTCAAAAGGGACTCTCTAATCCAGAATGTTTTCATAACTGTGTCCCCAAGTTCCTCTGAGAATTTACATTGTTGATGAGGAACATTTGGGGTAGAAATGCATAGAGATTCAGAGCAAAACAGTCAGGAATTTAAAAAAAAAAAAAAAGCCTGCAAGTGTGGTATAAATGATACAAGAGCCTTGAAAAACAGCCAAGTTTGTATCAAGAAGACTGCTACTGTTTGGGCAGAAATAAGACTGATGTTGGTCTTGGGCTCCTCCTGATGTGGTATGAGATGACACTGTTTCAAGCTGGAAAACACTTTAACAGGCAGTTTCCAGGGTGCAAGCCTCCAGCCCCAGTGGAGGTAGGAAGGAGTGTTGGTTGTAGACACTCTCGCGTTAATGGCATTTACAGCCTCTAGTGAGTCAGGAGGCCGCGTGGCATGTGTGGAGCCATCATCGGCAATGTGCAAAGATCTGGGCCTTTGTGAGGTCATCCTGACAGTGGAGAGTGTCTTTGGGGTCCAGCTCAGAAGCTAGGCCACACCCCACATCTCCAGACTGAGCGTGTGTCATAACAGCTTCATGAGCTAGAGAGTGTGCCCATGACATTTCTTCCACTGTACGCGTAATACTTAGAGAAATGAGAACTCCTTCCTCAACTCCCCACCCCCACCCCTCACCCCACTCCCCACCCCACCCCACCCCAACCCCCCCACAAGACGCAGCAGAGAGTAAGGTAAAACAAGGGCAGCCAACGGACACAGGCCCTCACCTCACATACGGCTATTTCTTCCCGAGATGGCCGAAAGCATCCTCTTCCATTGCTGACGGTCTTCAAAGCCTTTCTAAGGCAAAGTGTGTCCCAAAATATTAATACGGAAAAAACTAAGCTTCTAACCAAAAGAATGTTATTCTAATCAGAGTCCTTGGAACACTGAGTTGCGCTTCTCAAACTGAGTTTCTTGCTGCAGTCATTACTTTTAAGCACGATGTTGTTTAATGCTATAATGTGTATAAAAAACACTTTTAAAAAATCGCATGTAATTTTCCTAGTACCATCTATTTCTCAGAGATAAAACTGAACTGATACATTAAATGTTAAGATAAAATCTATGCTCATTTGGGCCTAGATTTACAAATTCTCAAGTCAGTGGTAAATATAAGCATTGGCTTGCCTTCACTGTAAGTATTCATCTCCAGGGACTCTGCATGGAACACGTTACGTTTTAAACACTCTTTCAGTGATGTCCAACTTTTTGACATAGCAATATGACATTGTCAACTACAATTGTATGGAGCTGTATTCATAGCTATCCTGAGCTACATGTGGCCCGAAGGTGACAGGTTGGACAACCTGGAGCCATAAAGACAAGGTAGTTACTGGCCTCTCCACCTCCTTGGCCTGAAGAACAAGAAGTCCCTCCCTAGACACACAGCTGCCAGCTCACTCCAACCCTAACAACTGCCTCCTCCCCTCTCCTCCAGGGAGTCTCCTTTCAGCCTGAGAGCTACTTCCCAAGAAAGCACTAAGCTGCATGAGCCTTGTTAGGAAACCGTGCCACCTTCCTGCTACATAAGGCTTGCTATGTTTTCCTCTTCAGTGCTGAAAGCTTGCAGTCAACAAAAATGAACCCTCTACTCTCCGAGTATTGGGTTCACTGAGCGGCTTTCAAAGTCTCTGACTACCCCACGGCAGAGATCTGCTTGACACTCAGGCACCCCGCATTGAATAAACGCGGTTTTTAGTACTGTGGTTTGTGTCTCAACAAAACTCCCAAACTGAGCTTTTTCTCTCTTCCTCAGTGGACAAGGGCTTCTGTCATCACCATTTACAAATCTCTGGTCTGAAGATTCCATGTGAGGAACCCAGGCTGTGATCCCTACTCTTGTCTCTGAGCACATAGATGTTTACAGAGGGCAAGCTGCTTTTGTGTGATTCAAAGCATTACTAATTAAAACCTGTTACCTTCCTAAGGGCAGATATAGTCTCCTCTTGAGCAGCATTCATCTGTCCCATTAGCGTTAATGTGAGTAACGCAAGTGCCTCAAGAGGAGAACAGCCCCCTTGGGTCTTTGAACTTAAGTCTACTTCAAAACTGAAACCGATATATACAATGGTATCATTGATGCCATTAAAAATCATTATGCTTTACTGCAACTTTTATAAAAAGTAATTGTAAGCTTCATGAAATATAGTTGGCTCCTGGGAGTTGTGCATTATTAGGCCGAGACTGGACATGATAAAATGAATTACACTGTAATACTTGAAAAAATATTTTGTCCAAGGGAATTTATCAGATCCTGCCAAGCTTATGCAAGGGTCTGTGTTCACAAAGACAGTAAGTTTAGGTAGATATTAAAAGCATGTGTACTCTGCCAAAATTCAGGAAAGGATCCAGTAAGGGATGCAACTCAGTGTCTGTGTTTACGGTGGTGTCTTAATGGGCTGCTATAAAATGCCATCACCTTGTGTCTCTATAAGAGCTTTCATTTGCATAGCCCTAAATGTTTTACAGCCATTGTATAGCTGATGTACTAATTACTTTAGAGGGAGAAAGGAAAGACCCTTCTTCCCCTAAACTGTTCAGCTGAGGCCTGGAGAGCAATATGGATCAAGGTGAGGGATAAGTAAAAAGAGAGGATTTGGTAACCCACCTGAAATGCCAGCCTGAAGGACTAAAGTGTGGAGGAGCCAGGGTTTACATAATTAGCTGTCACACACACTTTCCTGTAAGGCAGCTGAGTGTGAGTGACAGCCTGGATTTGTGACCTCGTTAGTCATGTGACCATGAGTAAGTTTAATTGCTGTGGGATGGTCTGTATGTCAAGTGTGTTGCTGATTGGTCAGTAAATAAATCACTGATTGGCCGTTGGCTAGGCAGGAAGTATAGGCGGGACAAGGAGGAGAATAAAGCTGGGAAGTGGAAGGCTGAGTCAGAGACACTGCCAGCCGCCATGATGAGAAACAGCATGTGAAGATGCCGGTAAGCCATGAGCCACATGGCAAGGTATAGATTTATAGAAATGGATTAATTTAAGCTGTAAGAACAGTTAGCAAGAAGCCTGCCACGGCCATACAGTTTGTAAGCAGTATAAGTCTCTGTGTTTACTTGGTCGGGTCTGAGCGGCCGTGGGACTGGCGGGTGAGAGAGATTTGTCCTGACTGTGGGCCAGGCAGGAAAACTCTAGCAACATTTAATGGTTTTTCTTATGGATGGAGATTGCAAAGAAATACTTCATGTGGTTATTGCAAAGATTAAATGGCTTGGTCTGTACAATGGTTTGAGTAGTGTCTGGCCCAGAGTGTGTACTTAGTAAATGTTAGTCACCATATTAACCTTTAAGGCCAGCCATGGCTGGGTGATCCATGGGGAAACAGTGAGGTTGAGGGATACTGGAGAGCAGAGCAGACTACATTCCCTACTCTAATCTCTCCAAAGGCAGCTCTGTGTTACTCTCTTCATGGACAAATTCCTTGGCTCTCTAAAATAAAAGTCCCTGGAGGAATACTGCATAGTCCGTGTGGTGTGTGACACACACCGAAATCTTCCTTCCCAGTTGCACCTGTTCTGGGGAAGGAGAGAAAGGCCATGTTCTCTGAACCTTCCAGAAGGGGTGACCAAAGGCCCTGCTTGATGCCTCCACCACGACCTGGAGCCAGCTTGGACCTCAGGGCTCTACTGCTGCCGTATGTATAATTAGCCATGGATTCTCTTCCTCTACTAATAAATTGTTTCTGTAGTTTCTTAACCAGGCAAATGTCACAGAAACTAGAACTTCCAAGGTCTGAGATCACAGAGCTGAGTCTGCAGAAGGCTGGGGTACATACACCCCAAATGCCTTCTTCTCCTGTCTCCTGTGTACACGGCTCCCCATCTAGCCACTGAGCAAGAAAGGGGTACCCAGGAAGAACTCCTTCTATCTGTTAGGAACACTCTCTTTGTTTCCAATAGGGCATTTCCTCTCCTCTGGGCTCTGTGGCATCCTCTTTCCTCACACATCTCACATTTCACTGAAATCATCTATGGTTTTCTCCACTGGACTGTGACCGTGTAGAAAGACAGCATATTTTATCTTCATGCTAGCATGGTGTCAACATTAGTGGACACCCAAATAGTTATGAAATACAAAACTTCTGAGCAAATGAGGCTGGCAAATCATCTCTTAGAACCCTGAGTCTTAAATGCATTCTCACGGCTAATTCATGCTCAGATACTCTAATCCACCCCTCAGTGTTCTCAGAGGTGATTTGATTTGCTTCAAAGTTGCCTTCAGATTCCTTAGCTTTCAAGCAATTACACAAATGCTAAATTGAACATTTTTTTTATTTTTAAATGTCAGCAATAATAAACCAAGCCTATGTTTGCTTTTTAAATGTAATGAAAGTAAAATTAGACTACCAGATCAATTTTACAGATTATTTTTTATATCTTGGGATTTAAGCAGACTAACAAAAACCATGGTCCCTAGAAAGCTTAAGTGTTCAAAAGCACTAGCTTAATAAGTTTTTCTTATATCTATTTAGCATCTCAATAAACCTTATCAACCTTCTTTCATTCCACTGGCAATTTTCTGACCTCCAAACTGAAGACTGGATCCCTGAATTCTGCTCATGGGTGAGTAATCACAAGCCCCTAGCAGAACCTATCCCCAAACTACAAATACATCATCTTCAGCATTGTAAATCAAAGCCTCAAAAAGCATCATTTAGCCTGCAGCTAAAATTGCTTGTTTATCAGATGGTGCCTGGTTTAACGTGAAGCAGTCCCTTGTAAATCTCTGGGACCTTTTACAGCATATACTTAAGCAAGCACATCGGCTCCTGGGAGGCTTTCTGGGAGCTTTAATGACTGTGGGCTGCTAAAAGATCCAGGCCTTGGTTTAGCTAAAGTGGCCATGGGTACAGTTTGGCTCCATTTTGTAAACTCACAAAGATAAGGCGTCTGCAGTCTCCAAAGGGAGATCGAGCATTTGTTTCTCGGGGAATCTTTATATCCAAAGTGTTAATGTTCTTGTGGCTTTGGATATTTTGACCTTTCGTCTGCTAACTTTTGATTTACTGAGGAAGAGAGTTCTTCCTCTTAGCTTTATGGCCACTCAGGAAAGACAATGAAATGCATGTGACTCTGCAAACTCACACAGGAAGATCTGAGCACCACACAGATACCAGACAATGGATGGCACCGTGTTCCAGTTCCCCCAGTTCCCCCAGTTCCCCCAGCCACAGGCAGCGCTGTGACCTCTCTGCGGTTACACTTAAGGCTTCTTCGCTGGGGCAGTTAATACTTTAGAGTTCACCTCAGACTCTTCTAGAGGCTTGCTCACCTCAGCATTCTCCTCCTCAGAAAGAAAACAGTTGATAAATTCTGGCCATGTAGCCAGAGGTAGCAAAGGGAGATTGTCTACCAAATTCCCACTGGTTTAAAGACTTAACTGCTAAAGTCATGAATAGCGTATTGACTAAGCATACCACCAAGGACCCAGGCAGCCCACCAAGTGTTCTTCTGATAGACAGTAGAAGAGCTGGGTGCAGTTCACTAATTAAAGACATCTTTTGCCCATTCTTTCTTATAGACCTTCTGTGTGATACAAGTTAATTAAAGTACTCTTCAAACCTCACCTGACATGACAGCAGAACCCTGGAGAAGTAAGCGGAAGCAAAGCACAGTTCGGGGGTTCTTCCCTTGTTTTCAGGCAATAATAAATTGTTTCCATGCTCATTTTATAGCGACCCTGTCTGAGTTTTGAAACACAGCCTTTTACCCATGACACCGCTCCCTTTTGCAAAGACATTATGCTTTTGCCTTGGCCTCCATTCGGGGCTTAGCATTTTGTCTGAGGGTCTTAACTGTCAGCGGTTGCTAGTGTTTCGCCACTCTCTAAGCAAGCACACTGCTGTAGGGAAGCTCTTCTCCACTTGGCATCGTTTGGAGGAAGGCCGTTCAAGCTGGGGACTCCTGAGGATAAGTATACAATACTTGTCATAAAAGCTAAAAATATGTGCACCTGTTGCAGCCTGCTGAAATCACAAGCTGGCACAGCACTTGGGAAATAAAGCGGAGTGACTCATATGCTTCCTGCAAATAGACTTTAGACATCTCTTCCTCCAAACCCAGCTCTGAGAGGCACTTGGTAAAACCTAGGCAAATTAGAAGGCAGATGATGCCACTGAGTCCTTGAATGGTTTTTCGTTTTTGTTTTTGTTTTTGTTTTTTAAGAGAGAGGGCTCTCTTCCTTTGTGTAGCTAGTAACCACGCTTTTAGACACCTTTCTTATAGTCCCCCGAATCATAAGGCATCATAAGGGGATCCTCTCAGGCTTTAGTGACATCACACAAAACGTAGTCCACTCATTAATTGATGTAACAATTTTGCTGGTCTTAATGGAGTACATGGTTTTATCAGCCTTTGGTCACCACACCTTTTGTGGCTCACCATTGAGGGGGATTATAGTACGTGGTTACTGGTCTGTTGTTTTCAAGCCTGTGGGCATAGTACATCATGGCAGGAGCTTGTTGGAAAAGGTTGCTCTCTTCATGGAAGCCAGGGAGCCAAAAAAAGGGGACAGGGAATTGGCCATAGTCCCAATATCTCCTTCAAGAACATGCCCTCCACACCCCCACCCCCGTAGCTTAAATTCCGCCTCCTAAAGCTTCACCCTCTGCCAAAAGTATCACCTGACAACCAAGCTTTTAACACGTGAGCCTTTGGGAGACATTCTCAGCCCAAACTTTAGCAGTAAAGGATCATGTTCATCAATAAAAATAACAGAAGTATAAAGCTGCAGTGAGACAAGAGCCGCAGAGGAGGTGTCCAGAATACTTACGAACATCTGAAAAGAAGAGGGAGTCTGCCTACTTCGAAAAGTCTGGAACAGCTCACCCACAAAGATGGCACCAGGACCAGAGGGATAAGGGGTAATTCTAGACCAATGGTAACTCTCTAATGAAGACCAGAATGTTCTAAGGCCTGTAAAGGAGAGAATTCCGAGGAAGCCAGTCTAACCACATGGACGACTATAAGAGGAGCGTGGTGCAAGGTAAGCTTGGGCCTTACAGTCCTTCTCAGTTTATATCCAAGGAGTTTGTGCTCCTTTTCTGAGCAATGGGAGTCACTGAAGGGTTCTAAGTAGAAATTAATGCAAGCAAGGTTGCAGTTTGAAAAGGCTTCAGTAGCTTTCAGGTAGAAAAAGATTGGAGACCAGGACTAGGAGTCATCTCTGTGAAGACATACATTAAAAGGGAGCTGTAAAATTCCAGGCAAAAGACAGTGAGAGAGGGGTCACAGGTGGTGATGGTGGAGTTTCAGGGAAGGCAGACAGATTAGAAACATAGACAAAGGTAAAAATCAATAAAATTCCGTAATCTGATACTTAAGATGCAGAAAGAGATACGTGTCAGCATCGCTCCTAAGCATCTTCTGTGTAACTGAATGACTAGAGGTGTCATTTAGTATCCTAGGACAGACTGAAAAAAGGATCAGGGTTGGGAACAGAAAAGAGTCTGAGATATGGTAGGTTGCAGATGGATCCAAAACATCTAGGGATGTCAGGTAGGCAGCTTGGTAAAATAGTCTGGCGCTCCGAGGTCTCGGAGGTAGAGACGTAACAGGGACACGTGGAGCTGGGCACTGAAACCTTGTGTATTTCGGTGTTTTCTGGCATTGCCATAACAAGCCAACACAAGCATGGCAGCTTAAACAACAAAACATTATTCCCTCCCACTTCCTTAGGCTTGAAGTTCAAACTCAAGAGTGTTTTGGAGTTGTCTCTTCCCAAAGACTCTGAAAAGACTGCTTCCCAATGTGTCTGCCTTCTCTTGGCATCCTGTCATTCTAGACATTGCAGGCTCATAACCAACCCCCGCCAATCCGCCTGTGTCCTCTTTCTCTGTGTGTCTCTCCCTTTCGCTTGTCTCTTGTAAGACCCTTGCCATTATTTTCAGGATCCACTCATACAATCGAGAATGACCTCATGTTCTATTTAGAACATCTGCAAACACTCTTCTGCCAAACAAGGTCACATTCAGGTCCTGAAGACTGGAATGTAGACAAATGTTTTGGGGAGTTACCTTTCCAAGACACTATAGCATGCATTTGTTATGTGAATGAGATCATCCAAAGAGACCAAAGGAGAGACACTGACTTGAATTTGTGCCTAGAGAAACTCCAATGCTTATTCAGTTTGCTGTGTAGAAAACCATTATGTGACAACCACATCCATTGATTAAAAATTCCTTCGGAGGCTGAGATAATTATCAATTAGAACCAAATTCTCCCATAACTCATCATTCTACTGTTGTTGCTTGTTCCTATTGTTCCTTGCTTTTATACATTCTCCTTCAATCTGTTTTCTCAAGTTTTTCTGTCCAGTACACTTAGCACCTAATTAGCACTCTTGGGACTGGGGCAATGGCCTAGCGGTTAAGAATGCTTGTTTTTTTTTTTCCTCAGTTCGGTTCCCAAAACCCATGTTGGGTGGCTCACAACTTCCTGTGACTCAAGTTTCCGAAGACCTGATGCCCTCTTTTAGCCTTCCATGGGCACCTGTGCGCACACACGCACACACACACACACACACACACACACACACTTAAATAAAGAAAATTTAACACACTCATTAATTACTCTCTAGAACATTCTAATATAATATAATATAATATAATATAATATAATATAATATAATATAATATAATATAATATAATATATATTATATATATATATATACTAGTCAGTATGCTTTGTTTCTATCTCCCTCATATTTCCCCTCAGAACATTCAATACAGTCCTGAACACATGATATATCTAATGGATACTTATTGATAACACAGTATTAGCTTTCTATTATTAATTTTCTTGTATTTCTAGCAAGCTCTGAACTTAGTAGCCTGAAACAACAATAATTTATTTTCTCACATTAACTATCTTAGAAGCTAGGTTACTAGCTAGGTCACTAGCATGAATGTATGGGCAAAGCTGTTCCCCTTCCTGAAGGCTCTAGGGAAATTCCTTTTCTACCTTGTCAAGTCCCCTTGCACTCCCTGCCACGTGGCTCCATTCTTCCAGCTTCAAAGCCAACAACAGTGAGTCCTGCTCACATCTCTTTTCTCTGACCTTCTCTTCTTCCTCTTCTATTCACAATCTGTGATGAAGTTAGACCTACAGATGATCCAGGCAAACTTCTTGTATTAGTTACTGTGGGGGGTTTGAGTGAGGAATGCAGGGAAACCTGTGATAGGCACCTGTCCTTCACGGGCTCAGAAAATTCCACTCATAGCCCCTTGACAGCATATGGGAAACCACTCAGACAGCTTGTCCTCCTCCACTTAAGGAAGGCTCCCCCTTTGATTTTGTATCCCTACTTTCTGTTCTAAGGGGAGAACTAGAAGAAGTTCTGAGTCGAACATTAGTTCTTAAAGATTGTAACTTAAGCTGTGCTTATGTTGAGCAACATCAATCAGCTTAATGAATTACTACTAAAAAACCTGGGCCTTTCCATTCTAAAAACCCATGCTGTCTTAATAATACTGCTTTCAATGTATAGTAAGTAGCACATGGTTATAATATGGCACCGGATTCAAGTCTTATCATTTATTATGTTAACTACAATGCCTACTTCTGCTACTGTGTTTGACTCCATTCATTTGGAACTCATAAGACATACACAAGTAAAAATGTTTTCTTGGACACCTACTCTGTGTCTAGAATTACCTTTCTTCAGAATAATAAATATATGGCCTCTTCTGGTTGAGCTAAGCCTGGGAGACAAGGCTACTCCACAATGAAGTTCTGAAGTACATGAAACATGTGAACACTGTAGAAAGTGCTGGATGGGAGGGAACAGTCATCATTGTGTCATTGGTGTGACAGTGCCTCTACAAAGTGACCACATGTCATTTAGGTAAATAAAAATTTATTTATTAATGAATAATACAAAGGATCCTGGAGAGAGCAAGGAGACATTTGCTTGATCAGGTAGGGTTCCTTCATTGTTCTCCATGGTGGAGACAAGAAGGGCATATCATGATACTTCTCTATATTCATTCCTAAATCAGAGCAATCTATGATAAAGTGGACCCAGAACTCAACAGCTGAAGGAAAGTTCTGCTGGGAAGACTTTGAACATGCTACTAAAATGGGTAGAATTTTTGAAAGTGTGTGTACAAAGTAGTGCTATGATTCTTAAACATACAGATACATATTGTCCTGGTTGGGGTTTTTTGTCAACTTGATATGAGGTAAATTTATCTGGGAAGAAGGAACCTCAATTGAAAAAACAAACAAACAAACAACAACAAAAAAAAAACTCCATCCAAATTGCCTATAGGCGAGTTGGCAGGGCATTTTTGGGCCCAGACCACTGTGAGTTGGCACCACCACTAGGCAGGTGGCCTTGAGGTATATAAGACAGGAGGGTAAGCAAACCATGGGGAGCAAGCCAGTAACCAGCACTCCTCCATGGCTTCTCCTTCGTTCCTACCTCCAGGTTCTTGCTTTGAGATGCTCCTCTGATTTCCTTTGATGTTGGACTGTGATGTGAAAATGTAAGTCAAATAAACCAAACAAAGCAATTCCCCAAATTGTGTTTTGGCCATGGTGTTTTATCATGGCAAGAGAAACCCTAACATACTGTGCTGGATAGTTTTATGTCAACTTGACACAAGATAGTGTTATCTAAAGGAGGGAACGTCAACTGAGAACGTTCCTCCATAACAAGTGGCTGGAGGGTATTTTCCTATTTGGTGATCAATGGGGGAGGGCCCAGTCCATGGTAGGTGGGGCCATCCCTGGGCTGGTGGTCCTGGGTTCTATAAGAAAGCAGGCTGAGAAAGATATGGAGGTAAATCAGTAAGCATCACTCCTCTATGGCCTCTGCAACTGCTCCAGCCTCCAGGCTCCTATACTGTTTGGGTTCCTGTCCTGACTTTCTTTGTTGATGAACAGGGATATGGAAGTGTAAGCCAAATAAACCCTTTACTCCTCAACTTCCTTCTTGGTCATGGTGCTTCATCATACCTGACTAAGACACACACACAAAACACACACACACACACACACACACACACACACACACACACACACTTTTAGATTAGCATAAGAAGAGAGCTTGAATGCAAAAAATACACATGCAGACAAAGACTCTAGAATCCACTGAATCCTTGTGACACTAGCATCTAAAGCAACTTTCCTGCCCTTGGGTGCATCAATAGGTGTATGCACACATGTGTGGAGGGTGCACACACACAGGGAGTGGCTAGAGACATATGCACCCGTATCAGAAAAGCACAGTCGGAATGTTTTCCAGCTGTGCCATGCCCAGGGACTGCCAGAGGAAGGGGTGGTGTAGGCATGGAGGTTATTAGCACCCAGGGCTATCGGGAGAACAGGTAGCTAGTTCCAAGGCGGAAGGACAGAACTGGTAGAAAAACTGGTGATGGTGCTGAGGGGCAACAATGGCTACTGTTCTGTCTCTGAAGCTTTCCTGAATCAACACATTTTCTCCTCTCTGGTGCTTTTGGCTTTGTAAAATCCCCAATGGTAAACAAATACTCTGTTTTGAAGCCCAATAGATCACCCTGCTTGAGGACAGCTAAGGGAGTGGAGGGCTCTCATTGCTGCCTCCATTGAATGGAGTTTATGAGTCATTACTGGCTCACAAAAGAATCACCCATCTGTGCAGACTGGGTAAAAAGAGGCTCACTGAAGAGAGCTGATATGGGCTGATGCCTGGTCATGGGGCTTTCTGTGCAAGCTGAGCTGAAGGCCAGAGTCATCAACTCTGCCTCAGCTTTCCAGCGCTGAGGTTATTCCACAATGTTCTAAAGCAGGTTGAGGCAGGTTGGCAGTGCCAATGTTTGAATCCTCTCTAAAAGCCATCTATCCATGGCTTCTGTGCCAATGGCACCACACATTGTATGATAATCCTGTTGGCCAGGATTTTCAACCCACTTCCAAAACAGTTTGATGATCACAGCATAATTTGTTAGGCCCACTGTCGGGATTACAATACCTATTGTACATGTAGACGTTGTAGAGATGTCTAAGTCAGCAACAATATACCTAATATTCAACTGTAAACATACTTGGTGCCAGAAATTGGGCTAAGTGCTTTTACTTACTCAAATTCAATTAATTCTCAGAGTAATTCCAAAAAAATGGTTTCTGTGTGATTATTATTCCCATTTCACAGAACAACAAAAAAAAAAATAATTACCCACTCTTATCCAAAGTCATCCCTCTTATCTAAAGTTACCCAATTAGTAGAAAAAAAGAGGAGGGATTTGCACTCCAGAGTTCACACACTAACTGTGATGGTTAATATTTGATGTAACTTGACAGGCTCTACAATCACCCCGGAGAAAAGCCTTTGGACTTGCCTATGAGATATTATCCAGATTAAGTTAACTGAAGTGAGCAGGTGCACCCTAAAGGTGGTAACACTCAATGAGCTGTGGGATCCCAAACTGAATCAAAAGGAGAAAATGCTTTGGCAATCATCCATCTCTATTTCTGACTGTGGATGTAATGTGAGTGACCAGCCACCTTGACCTCCTTTTGTTATGACTTTACTATTATGATGGACTGTCGTCTTGATCTGTGGGTCGAAATAAACCCTTGCTCCTTTAAGTTGCCTTTGTCAATGTATTCTATCACAGCAATGAGAAAGTAACTGATACACACACTCTGTCATAATTAGGTTTCTATTGCTGTGATAAACACCAATGACCAAAAGCAACTCGGGGGATAAAAGATTTATTTCATCTCACACTTCCAGGTAACAGTCCATCACTGAAGGAAGATGAACTTAAGCCAGGGATCTGGAGACAGGAACTGAAGAAGAATTATGGAGGAGTGCTGCTTACTGACTTGCCCACTCATGGTTTGCTCAGCCTGCTTATATATCTTATATCCCAAGCTCACTTGCCTAGGGGTGGCACCGCCCACAGTGGACTGGGCTCTCCCCCATCAATCTGCAATCATAAAATGCCCTCACATACTCGCCTACAGTCCAATATGATGGAGACAGCTCCTCAGTTGAGAATCTCTCTTCCCACTATGTCTAGGTTTGTGTCAAGTTGACAAAGTAGCCAGTGTACTCTGTGACATTGGTAGAAGGAGTACCAGCTCATAGCTTTCTCCTCAGCCACTGAGTGAGTTCGTACAGGGTGTGGGGAGGGGTGCAGGGCCACATGGCTCCTGAACACAGGACTCTATTCTATCTGGATT
The DNA here is from genome assembly GCF_949786415.1 of Peromyscus eremicus. Lineage (NCBI taxonomy): Eukaryota > Metazoa > Chordata > Mammalia > Rodentia > Cricetidae > Peromyscus > Peromyscus eremicus. The sequence continues at coordinate 52,603,720 of NC_081419.1, forward strand.
GAATATCTATGGTATCTATCTGAATACCATATCTATGGTATGCTATATACATAGAATGCTATTCAAAAGCAACAGACAGAACAAACTGGATTTGGAGTTCAACAAGTTGGGCTTGAGACCCAGCAGCGCAGCCTTGTGAATTTTGAAAAAACTTAAATCTGGCTCAATCTAGTCTTGTCCCATATTAAAAGCAGGGTTAACTGTTAAGAAAAGTGTTGTCTGTGCATTTCTGATTCATTAACACACAGCTCAGCCCCATCTTGGTCTGGACACACTGTCATCCAGAACGCCTTCTAAAAGCATTCTCAAAGCCTTTGCGTGTTGTCTTTCTTCAAGTCATGCCAGGAATAAATGGAACTAAGCCATCTTGAAATTTTAAACTTAGAAACCAAAATGTCTGAAGAGGCCGGGAGGACACTGTGAGCTGTAGATGGGACCCATCCAAAGCTGTAAGTGTGAGCGTGCTCAGAGGCTTAGTCCAGGGATGAACCTTGTCACAGCTCAAAGGCAGACTTGCCTGAAAACTCTCTGTAGAGTCTGGACTTACTCTCCTTGCCCTCTATACAAATATCACGGATACTTCACAGCGTACGGGAGTAAAGACTGGTGGGTGCTTAAGTCGTGCTTTTCAGGTTAGAATCCAAAGTTTGTTTGGATATACTCCTCCAATATTGAAAGAGTCCAAGGTGTGGGTTTTTTTTTTGTTTGTTTGTTTTGTTTTTTTGTTTTTGTTTTTTTTTGTTTTTTTTAAAGATTTATTTATTATGTATACAATAAATGAGAGTACCGAACTAAATGAGTCTGCCATATCCCCCGGACAATCACCTTCAAAGTACCCCCAGATCCCTCGGGGGTACCATGCAGTGCTCACTGCCATCTACACTGTGTTCAGGGAACTGTAGTATGTCTGAGGCTATCTGTCTGCTCAGGACACAAGCCCATGTCAGTTGATGCAAGAGACTGAGCAGCCTGAGGAAGCTTTTGGGGTCCCAGAAGGCCAAAGCAACATCAAATCTGAGTGCTCTGTGACTAGAGAAGCTCTGTTGAGCTCTCTGTGGGAGGCTGAAGTTATATTTTATCCAGCCTCTGAGCCGGACAGTTCTGAGTATTTCCACTGCTCCAGAGGCAAAGCCCTCCTGACAGTCAAATTCAATCTGTAAGGAGAGAAAAAACATTAGAGAGAGTGCATGTTCATGTGAGAGCAAGTGAATATGTGTGTGTGTTTGCATGTGCACACACACGCTCATATGCACATGCGTGTGTATACCAGGAGTCGGCTTCAGCTGTTGATCCTCACACACCATCTGCTTGGTTTTTTGAGACAGGCTCTCCGTGGGAAGTGAGGACTTCCAAGTTCATTAAGCTGGCTGGTCAACAAGACCCAAAGGTCCACCTGTCCCTGCTACCCAGGCACTAGGGTTACAAGTGGCCACTAACACGGCTGTTTTTTTGGGGGAATGCTGGGGGTTGATCTCAGGTTCTCAAACTTTTCGTGGCTGACACTTACCAAATGAGCTATCTCCTCAGCCTCTGACCTAGAGTTTTTTAATGAGAAGGAATAAGGTTACGTATGTATTTTGTAAGCAATTAACAATTTAGGTAGTGGTGAGGGCAGAGGCATTCAATGCCCTAACAGCTTCCTAAGCACACAGTGTTAATCAAACAATATCAGCCATGGAGAGGGAAGGAAGGAGCAGAGGTGCCATGGAAGGGGCTAATGTATTGCTGATTATTGTTTTCGTTTTTTCAGACAAAGTCTTGGCTATGTAGCACAAGTTAGTTTCAAAACTCACTACACAGCTGAGGCTGGCCTCAAACTCATGATCCTCCTGCCTCAGCCTCAGAGTCCTAGGATTACAGGAATGAGCCACCATTATCACACTGATTTGAATTTTTAACCAAAAAATTTAAAAGGCTTGAAATCTCTAAATTCTTTTAAAAGGTATATTTCTCTTAAAGTTCTTTTTTTAAGGCATATTCTTCTACTAGAAAGAAAATCAAGCCACTTTTTATCAGGGACCACTGAGAAAAAATTCACCCACTGTATTCATCTTTCCTTTGCATGAGCAGGGATCCGGACGTTAACGGTGGTCTCCAGCTAGGGCCTTGACCATTAACTCCTCTTTGGGCCTATCTCCTTCAGAATTACTGTGTAATGAAAACAGACAGGGAACACCACCCACACGCCAAACTCCTGGGATCGCTTTGCTTCTGACTCTCCAGATTTTGAAAAGCATAATTTCTGCCTCTAAGAACTGTTTAAGAAATGTTGGGGTAAAAATGTTCAGGCGAGGTGGGGTAGAGCACACATCTATGATCAGGGTACTCTGGGGGCTGAGGGAGAAGCACAGAGAGTTCAAGACAAGCCTAGGTTACATAGCAAAACCCGACTTCAAAAAAGCAGGGGCAGAGGAGAGGGAGGGGATCACCTTCTTGTGTTCTAAATGAGAAATGCAATTTCATGTGGCAAAGACTTTGGGGATACTGCCTAAGAAGGTCATGAACAAAGAAACCATGGCCTACAGCCAGGGTGACATGATTTTGAGCAAATTATATCATCTTTCATCTCTCATAGCTAATTATCTATTTCTATGTATATTAGCAACTTTTCTTTTTTCTTTCTTTTTTTTCCCCTCAGGACAGAGTTCCTCTGTGTACCCCTGGCTGTCCTAGATCTCTCTCTGTAGACCAGGCTGGCCTCAAACTCAGAGATCCAGATCCACCTGCCTCTGCCTCCTGAGTGCTGGGATTAAAGGTGTGTACCACCACTGTCCAGTTATTAGTTACTTTTCAATTACTGTAACAAACTGCTATGACAAAGACAATTTAGAAAGGAGTTTAATTGGGCTATGGTTTCAGAGGGTTGGTGTCCATAATGGCAAAGGCATTGTGGCAGGAACAGCTGAGAGCTCACATCTTGACCCAAAATTAGAAGGCAAAGAGGAAACTGGGGATAGGTCTAGTCTTTTGAAACCTCAAAGCCCACCCCAATGACACACCTCCTCTAACAAAGTCACACCTCCTTTCCAACAACTGAGCCTATGGGGGCCATTCACATTCAAACCACCATACTGTGTAAAAAATCACTACAGATTTGGTAACCTGGAACCATACACACTTTTGGTCTCATAGTTTCTGTAGCCAAGGAATCCAGTCTATCTCATCTGGGTCCTCTGCTAGGGTATTTCTCACAAGACTCAGTCAAGGGTCCAGCTACACCTAAGGTGTCACCTGAAGAATATAGAGAGGAAGCCTTTCTTCCAAGGCTGTTATGCTGACTTGGTTTCTAAGTGATGGCTTTAAGCCTATGTCACAGGTCTGTGATTGTAGAGGTCTTGCTGAGAATCACTTTGAGGGTGGCCATGGTTTAAGGTACATAAAATGTCTGCTTTATGGAAAGAATAGTTATAATTGTTAACACAGAGACCTGCACAGCACAGTAATTTGTTACATAAGCTGACAAGAGAAAGAATCTGACCCCAAGACAGAAGCCACAGTCTTACATAGCACAGTCATAGACATGCCATGCCATCACTGTTGCTGTATTCCGTTGATTGTGAGCATGTCACTGAGCCAGCCTGCAACCCAGGAGAGATATTACACAAGACATGAATAGCAAGAAATCGGGAATCTTAGAGCTATCTCAGGCTATGCCTTTCACATCTTGAATTGTATGGATATCTTAGCTCTCTATTTTAACAAGACTGTTTCAGGAATTAAGTGTGCTTATCTATACAAAGAGAGCAGAAAAGTGCCTGGCACACAGCAAGTTGGCAATAAATGCCAATTACCATTACCATTCATTGTATCTTTCTTTTTCTTACCATTTTATTACTATATGGTGTAAGCCAACCTCTCCTGGTTTTTCATTAATCCACAAAATAAACATTATAGGGACAGTACTAAAGTCAGGCGTGGCAGATGCAGCTGACTAGCATAGATGTTATCTATACTAAAGTGCCCACACCACCCCGACATCCACATGAAAACTCAGAAATGCCAATGAAAATGGAGGTGGAAGGCTTTCTGGTTAAAACAGGAGGGATGTAGTGCTTCATAATGGAAATCTAGATCTCAAATGCTGTGGCCATCCTCTCAAAAACAACTGCTTACTTAATCTTTAAATGATGCGTCTGCTTTTGTTTTCCAGTATTATCCTAATCACAAGTTTATTTAAAAAACAACCAGAGGGCCAGTGGGATGGCTTATCAGGTAAAGGCATTTGCCCCCAAGATGATGTGAGTTCAATCCCCAGAACTCACATGGTGGAAAGAGAAAAGAACCAGTTCCCACAAGTTGTCTCCCGATCTCCACATGTGCACCCTCACACCCACCCACCCACACCCACTACTAAATAAACCTAAAAATCTATGAATATATTTTTTAAAAAGAACCTGTGGGTGCAGCCTTGCCTTGACCCACAGCACATTCAGGAGACATGAATTCCTAGTCTCGCTCAACTTGGAGTTGAGTGGTGGTTGTGGAGTTGATCTGCCTTCTTTTAAGAAAGTCCACCATATAAAAGTCCAAGTCTTGGATTTTGCCAAGTTTACACGGATAATAAGCGTATTTATTTCCACGAACAGCGTTCATGGTCAGTCTCTCTCACACACTGTACTCCTTGAAGCATTTATGAGGCTAGTGAGTGCATCAGTGTCTTTAGGGCCAAGAAGGAAAACTGAGTCAGGCATGCATACAAGTAATGATCAGATATTAAACAAAGAATGAAATAAAGAAACCCCAAAGTCCTCATAGAGGGAATTCTCTTTTTGTCTACAATAGATACAGGGAGTTTGGCCCCTTTCATCAGCTTGTACAGACTATGAAACCCTGGAGCTAAATCAACCACTTTGCAGGCACTTTTGAAGCCCTGACATTTGATGTCAGCCATAAGGCAAACCTAGCACATGCTTGCTGAGTGACTAAATGTCGGATGCTCAACTGATAGGTTGTTAGACTGACTTATTGACCAGCAGAATGATGTTGTCTAAAAGGTCAAAAGTGCCGGTTTTTAAGTATGATCATTGTTCTCAAAATATACATGCATTTGTGAGCTGATCAATAAATACAGAGTTCAGCAAATAATGCTATAATGTATAGTCATCCATATGCAAAGAAGTGAACCTCGAGGTAGATCTCACACCTTGTACAGTCATTAACTCCAACAGTATCATAGACCTAAAGGTAAAATGGAAAACTACAAAACACTATAAAATTTTTATGGTGGGGTAGCTAAGGAAGCCTTAGACATGTCAAACAAAACAAGACCCATAAAAGAAAAAAAAAATAGACTTCAAGATTTAAAAACCTTTGCTGGTTGAAAATTAAAAGGTAAATCACATGCTTGGAAAAGGACTTTGTATTTGTTATTTTTATGTTGCTATGATAGAATACTCTGCCAAAAGACAGCTTGGGGAAGAACGGGTTTATTTTGTCTTACAGTTCCTACAGTTCCAGAAAGGTAGAGCTCATCACAGTGGGGAAGGCCTTAGCACTGGAACGTGAGGTTGGCCAGGCAACCAGGAAGCCGAGGGGTCATAACTGATTCACAGACAGGAAGCAGAGGGAGAGGGCAAGAAGTGAGGACAGACTATAAAACCCTAAAAGCCTGTGCCCCGTGATGTACTTCCTCCAGCAAAGCTCTGTCTACCTCCTAAAGGTCCCATAGTCTTCCCCAACGACTGCACCAACTCGGAACCAAGTGATCAGACACGTGAACTTCTGGGTACCCTTCTCATCCAAACCGCCACGGACTTGTCCCCAAAGTATGTAAAAGACTCCAAAACCTAACTATATGGAAACAAAACAACTGAAAGTGGGCGAAAGGCTAGAGCGTTACTTTACCAAAGAAAGCATAGGTAAGTGCGGGTCAACATGATCAGCCCCTGGCATGCAAATTAAAGCCACGTTGAGAAACCTCTGCACATCTACTAAAATGGCTGCGAGTAAGAACGTACCATGAATACAGAGTGCTGGTAAAGACACAACCACCGGGGCTCCCGTCTGCTGCTGGCAAACGGTGGCACTAGCCTGGAAAACAGGCAGCTCCTCACAAACTCAAACGTGCACTTGCTGTTTAGTCTAGCAGGCTAATCCTAAGGATGAGAAGGCAGTCGAGGCTTCCAGACTCACACTCCTGGCTATCAATTACTAGATGCATGATCTGTGAAAGGTCATTCTCCTCCTCTGAACCATTGTGCTCCCATATATACGGTGCCCATTCCACCGTGAGTTCATATTCTGATGACAACAGGGCTGAATTTTCCTTCACCTTGTACAGTCCCCACCTCTGTAGTATTTACTTCCCCCCTCTCCTCATCTTTACAGGAGAAGGGATTCATACAAAAAGGTGTTTCACAATAGTTCCTCACACCCATATGGTAGGGTGTGATACTTTATAATAACTTTATAGCAAATCTATGCGAAAATAAAAGTCGTAAAGTCAGCCTGAGCAAAAAAGAAGCAGTTCACAAGGAGGAACAAAGTAAGATCATAATACTTCTTGATAGAAACCACGTAGGCCAGAACTTTGGTCTTCAAGGGGATGAGAAAAGAGAGCTGCAACCTACATTTCTAGAACTACCAAGGACATCTTCAAGCAGTAAGGTAAAATATAAAGGCCTCAGACAAGCCAAGTTTGTAGAATTTCTTACCAACTGGTCTTTAAGATCCACAGAAGTTCCTTTAATGTGGAATGTTTTCCAAAACGATGCAAAATGGAAATTTGGATTTGAAAAGGCAACAAATAGACCTAGACCCTCTACATATACGTGGCAGTTATGTAGCTTAGTCTACTTGTGGAACCCAACAGTGGGAGTAGGGCCTGTCCCTAACGCTTTGGTTGGCTTTTGGGACCTCATTCCTCATACTGGGTTGCCTTACCCAGCTTTAATACATAGGGAGGTTTTATTCTTACCACAACTTGATATGCCATGCTTTGTTGATACCTGTGGGAGGCCTGCCCCTTCTGAACAGAAACAGAGGAGTCAGAAGGAGGGGTCAGAAGAGTGGGGGGGGTGTATGTGAGGAGAGGAGGGATGAGAAACTTTGATCGAAATATAAAATAAATAAATTTAATTTTTAAGAAAGGCAACAAAAATATGAAAATACATACAATGTATTTTTTTTAATTTTTGATCTCTGTGAAAGATCATTGACTGTTCACAAGCAGGCAATGTAGTATGGCATTTTGAATATGTACAGCATCCAAGTCTGTAACAGCAAAAGCACAAAGGACAGGTAAGTGGAGCGCAGGAAGTAGTGGGGGGGAACAGGTGAAGGGGGACCTGCAGGAAGGACCTGCGGATGGGCTGTGAGGGGGAAACAGGTGGAGGGGGACCGATGGGCTGTGAGGGGGAAGCAGGTGGAGGAGGACCCGCAGGAAGGACCTGCGGATGGGCTGTGATGGCTGAATGCAGAAACCTAGAATCCTAGAACCACCACCTCAAAAGTCAAATGATAGGGGAGGATGGCAGACAACCTGCTCTGTCACTTTTTGCCTTATTCTTGCCAGGCAGGGTCTCTCACTAAACTCAGAGCTAGGCTAGTGTCCAGGAAGCCTCAGGGGTCTTCCTGTCTCTGCCCCTGACAGCACTGGGGTTACAGAAGTGTGGGGGCACATCTGGCTTTTCCATGGATGCTAGGACCCAAACTCAGGCTTGCAGAGCAAGCCTCCTCCTCACTGAACCATCTCTCAAACTTTGTGGCTTTCTTTTCTGAAAAAGGAAGTCCTACTTAAGTCTTCTCAGAAAATGCATTTGCTGGGGTAGTCTGTCTGTCGGGGGTTTGCTCTTGTTCAAGTTCAACTCAGGACATTCTGGCATGAAGACAGCCTGAGTGCAGGACTCAGGCTTCCAAGCTGCTCCTAGAACATCCTGGAAAAGTTCCATGGGAGATGGGAGGCCTGAAACAATTTTTTACCAGATACTCAACATAATGTTTACGGAGGACTTGCTTTGCTGCGGATGCTGGGAATACAAAAGGAATATCTCCTACTCTCTTGAGAGTCCCATGTAAGTGTGTGGAAATAAACAGTCACTTAGCAACAAAATAAATGACCCAAATAGTCACAGAGAGTGATATGCATTGTACGAACACTAATGGATTAATGGAACCTAAATAAAAATTCACTTCAGCTATATGCTCTCCTCCCAATGGCTCTTCAAGTTTAAGCTATTACTATTTTCTGCTATTGTCTTTTTTCCCCTACTTTCTGCAAGAAAACTAAAATTTTTTTTTAAATGAGGGAACTCTATGTTTAGAGCTATCTCAAACTATAATTTTCTTTTTTGTGCTTCAATGGCTTTCAATAGTTTCAAACGAGGGCTGAAGACGTACTGTGTTTGGTATAGCGCTTGCCTAGAAGGCCCTGGGTTCCATTCCCAGCACTACCTAATTAGGTGTGGCGGTGCATGCCTCTGATTCCAGCACTTAGGAGGTGCAAGCAAGAGAAGCAGAAATTCAAGGCCATTCTTGGTTACATGGAGAATTCAAGGCCAGCCTGAGTTACATGGGTCCTTGTCTCAAAGACAAACAAGCAAACTTGTAAAGGCATTCTGAAACAGCCTGTCGTTTCTATTCCAACAGGAAGACAGAGGAAGACATGAAGGAGTCCATGGGCTTCAAAATTAGGAAACCAAGGAGGAATGTTCCAGCTCCCTTGGGACACTTCTCTTCACTCTCAGTGCTGTGAGGGTCAGTCAGTAGGACAGGTGGAAGCCAGCACACTGGTTGAGCTGAGCAGACACCTCACCGAGCTCTCTAATGGCCTCTGACTAACACAGCAATGTTGCTTATATCTAAAGGGAATTACTCTGTAAAAGTATTCTTCCAAATCACCCTGGAAGACACTATCTCATTTAACTAACTAGTGTTGATGAAAAGCTGGAGGTGGATGCTAAGCAAGTCGCTTTGTTTGCTAGTGGCAACAATTCTTTTTGCTGCCCTAGGATTCCATCTCTGTAAATTAATGCTCTTTTCCCTGTACCTCACTGATGACTAGCAAATTATGCAAATATTTTTCCTGTGAAAGATTAGATAATGGTCTCACTACTTCTTATAACCAGGCTCTGTAAATAACCACAAGTTACAGTTTGATTTAAAATATTGTCCCTTGGCTCTCTGAGCAGTGTTTCCCATTGTTCATATTATCTGGAAAAGTAGATACCCAGGTTTATAGATACCTTCCAACCAACCGCCTATGTTTAAGGCTTTGACTAAGCAATGGGGATTAAGTTTTGATGGAGAAGGTCAAACCAGAACACAGTGTCCATAGACCTCTTCAATAGGCAGAGTATGAAGATACTTGTTTCATGTAGGTGTTCAGCAAAAGGAAACATCAGAATAGGAGAATTTTAATCAGTTACGTGGATGTGATGACCATAAAATGTGGATGTCAATCAGCCTCCTTCTCCAGCCATTCCTGTGAATGCATGGCGTGTTCATGAAGAACAAGAGTAAAAATGTGTCATAAAAGAAAAAGAAAATATTGTCCTTGACCCAGGTCACCTACAAGTGCAAATGTGTTAACCTTTAGATCAACTCTGTGGAATCAAATTATATTCGTAAGCACATGATTTTTCTAGAGTAATTAAGCAATTTTGGCAAAAACCTTTAATAAGAAACTGATTTAGACCATTCTAGAAATCTACAATTGTCCTCTTTTTTACTCTCAGCACGAATGCCTTCGAGATAGCACCATTTCATCCAGCATCATAAGTGAAAATTAACAGAAATTTGATTCACTGATTCACAAATACAGCTTCAAAGTCAGACTTCAGTGCGGCACAACCATTTAAAAAGAAACCCAATGACTCAAAGTAGTTCCCAATTAATCCACAAACTTGCTTGTCCTCTTTTACCCACAAGAGAGCATTTTTTAAAGTGCAAATTGTTCAAATACTCTAATTGTTCCAAAAGCACGTCTGATTAGCAGTCTTGATACTTGTGTGCTTTCTTGTTCTATTTCCCTGGATTTTGAATTTCCTGACGGTGTGAATCAAGAAACAGCACACAAACCCAGGTCCCACCAGACCAATGCAACCTGAAGCTGTAAAGGAGCGGTTCTCAGCTCCAGGCCATCCTGGCTCACTTGACCCCTGTCTTTCCAGTGCAGGGAAGCAGCTTGGCTGGGCTCGGCAGTGAGGGAATGAAGTGCACCCATTGCTCACGATTATTAGCTGGAGTGGAATGAGCCTCCTACTTATTATGCAGATTAGCGGAGCTCTCGGTCCCAGCATATTGTGCAGATGCGGGCTAGCAGCTGCTCTTACAGATGGCGAGTACACAACTCCATTAGGCTGGATCTATTGTCTGCTCCTGGCTTGCGGAGGCTGGGGGCCGATGCGGAGAAGAGAAATTGTTTCAGGACGAGATGTAAAGGCGCACACACACTCTAAAAAACCAGCACCCAGGAGACTCTTTACGCAGCAGGGCCGACAGCACTCAAATTAGAAATCTACCCTAAATAAGGACTTTCGTATGTCACAATTAAGCTTGTGTATTTTTTAAAGCAGATTAACCATTAAAATTGAGTAATATAATTCAAATTCTGCAATGCCACGCTATTAAATATTCAGATTAAAAACAAATCCTGAGAGATTCATTCAGAAATCTGCACGACATTCAGCTCCTCTGGGACCTTGTGTTTAGTTAGCTCCTTTACAAGGAGGCAAGTCTGTCTTCCATAACATCAAAATGTGATGAGAAGCTGCATTAGGGGAGCTTGTCCTTTTAGCGTTATTATTTATACTAAGGAACATCAGAGCAATTGGTTCAAGTTAGAGTGAAAGCATGTGTAAAAAATCTCTTTGTGGGTGAATCATTTTTAAAAAGTATTAGTAAATCACATTGCTGCATAATTTTGAGTATCGGGTAAAATAATTTGATTGCAATTTGAAGACATTAAGTGATGTAAGAGACAGGTTTGGTTTGGTTTTCAGCCTAGGTTTGTCTAGTCTTCAAGTTCTGAAGAAACCAGAACTTTCAGAATGATGGGAGGAAACTGCCAGAATGCCAGGGGCATCATTTAAACTGCCTATCAAAAGATCTGGGTTGGAGGTAACTGCCACAGATAAAAAATGGTGACTCTCACCTACTGACCAGTCAGTGCAGACAACAGAATGAAATAATTTTTAAAACATATTTTAAAAGACATCTGCTGTAGAATCAGGTTCATCAGTGTAAGAGAAAAAGGTGAAAAACGTAAATGGATTAGTTTAGAATCATGTTTTCCAAACTTTATTTTTTTTGTATTTTTATACATTTGTATTTTATACATTTTAATTAAAATATATTGACATCACTTTCCCCCTTCCCTTTTCTCCCTCCAGCTCCTCCCAAGTCCTCTTCTTCCAATGCCTTCCATGATCCCCCACTCTCAAATTGGTAGCCTTTTCTTCCTCAAATATTATTGGTATGTGTGTCCATGTATGTCTCTGGGTGTGTGTGAGTGTGTGTGTGTGCATGTGCACACACACAGATATATAAATAAAATCTGCTTGAGACCATTTTTGTCAGTGGTGTGTATGGTTTCAGGGCTGACCACTTTGCATTGGACAACCAATCGGAGAGAGGCAGTAATCTGTTGCCTGTAGTACCTTGTCCAGGGATGAGACCTGTGAGATGTTTCCCCCCTTAACATGTCTATTGATATTGTCCTTGTTCAGATCTTATTTATGCAGCCATTTCTAAGAGACACTGTTTCCCAGCAGACTTCCTAGTACTCTGGCTCTTATACTCTTTCTGCCCCCTCTTTTGAGAAGTTCCCTGAGACACAGATGTGGGAGCTGTGGTGCAGGTGTATTCACTGGCATTGGGGGCCCCATGATCTGTCGATCTCTGCATTCTGCAGTTGTAGTGCTGTGTGATGGTCTCTATTTGCTGTCAAGAGTGGCTTCTTTGACGAGGAGTGAGAGCTTTACTTGTTTGTGGGTATAAGGACAAGATTTATAAGGTAGTTAGGAATTACACTGTCTAGCAAAGCGGTGGTAGCAGATTCTCTTCTAAGACCTGTGACCTTGCTAGGCTTGGGAGATCCGCTGGGTTTCTAGCACCAGGCCAAGTTTCCCTCCAGGTCAGTAAGCCTGAAGCGTAGACAGCTGTTGGTTGCCTCCAACATGTGAATGCCACTTACTGCACCTTTGTGAATAGTTTGCCATGGTGATCATGGTTGTGACTCACAGGAGCCACAGCTGAGAGGAACTATTCATTGTTTCCCTCCATTGGCTGCTTGCATAGTTTTTTCTGGCACCGTGGAAACTAGATGGAAGGAAGGAGGCTTTCAGGTTAGCACCAAGTTGGATGATTACTCAAGCCCTGTGTCCTAAGTGTGAACTGTCTCCAGCAACAGGGACTCACCTTCAGCCTTGGAGAGGCAGCCAAGGACAGCCTGAGCCGTCGTCTGTATTGTCTGGGGAGTCACTTGAACTACAATGACCAACCATTCTAAAGGTCATATCTTGTGTCTGGTATTGAGGTTTTTTTGTTAGTGTACAGTTCTTGTGAGCATCGTCAGCTCTGGTGGCATAACTTCCTTTAATATATTATATGCATACACTCATATGTATTGTGTGTGATTTTAGGTAAATATAAAACAAGATTCCTTGAGGCTTTATCAGACCATCTTGGTGTTATTTGTCCCTTCCTTACTCTCCTGCCTTGGCCTCCCCCTTCCCAGTTTGGAACGCCCCCTATCTCCCGATGATAAGCACACATACATACATGTTTTATAAAACTTGGCTCACGATCTGTTCTGATGTTTGTATTTTATTCTGTTCCTGTTTTCTAAGGCTGGTTATAGCATGTTTGGCTCCTTGGGTTTGGACATGACGATCTGGGCGTAAAGCAGAGTAGCTGTGATGTCTTGCATAAGGGCCTTACAGTACCAAGTCTGTTAACATCCCTTGTGGAGGGAGAAAAGAGCCTGCCAAGACCTACAGAGAGTCATCACAAGATCCCTAAGAGACCCCTCCCCCGCCATGAGATTCCAAAAACCACTATACAGAATGTAAACATTTGCCTGGGGTAGTACATCTCTGCCTACGTGTTGCCTGGAGAGCTTCCTTGTGTAGAGCTGCCACTGACTCAGGCTTCTGTAAATAACCCCAATAAACTCCACCAAGCTGGACCAGGACAGAATCTGCTGTTGAACAGTCCTTTTCTACACTATGAATATGTATTACCCTCATTTGCTAATAAAACGCTGATTAGCTGATAGCTGGGCAGGAAGAGATTGAGCAGGAGAGACAGACTAGGAGAATTCTGGGAAGAGGAAGGGCAGAGTCAGAGAGTTGCCTGCAAAAACAGAGAAGCAAGATGAGAATGTTGTACTGAGAAAAGGTACCAAGGCATGTGACTGCACATAGATAAGAATTATGGCTTAATTTAAGTGTAAAAGCTAGTTAGTAATAAGCCTGAGCTAGCAGCCAAGTATTTAAAATTAATATAAACCTCTGTGTGGTAATTTGGGAAGCAGCTGCTGGGTATTTGGGAACAGGTAGTTGGGACATGAAAACTCCAATTACAAGAATCCTTTAATGTACCAGGGTCTCCTCATCTAGGGTGAATAGATTTTTTTTTTATGTCTCCCCAGGAAATTTACACAACACAGATTTAAATGTATTTCATAGCTATTTCCATGACCTAGAGTTTGAAAAGCATGAGGCTAGACTATAGTTAAGCTGGTAATATGTAAAGAAAATGAGCTGGGTGAGTGTCTACATTGGTGTGAAAGGTAAAAGGGAGCCTATTACTAGATCAAGCAGCACTGACCCTTTCCAGGGCTTAGCAAGGAGGCAGAACCGCAGGAACTTGTCTGTTTGGGGCAGAATTAGCCACAAGAGAATAACTGAAAAAGTGGCTTGAACAGGCCTCAGGATGGTCCATGGAGAAATGCTACCTTGGAATTGCTGCTCAAAGGTCTGTGGATCAAACATAATCTAAAACAGATAGATACCCTCTAGGAGACAGTGTTAACATAACATATCCCGAAAGAAGGCATTCAAGGCACTGGAGGGTTGAGACTGTGGAGCCTCTGAACCCAAGGCTGGAGAGATGGTATTCTTCAAGTCATGGCAGAAAGCTCATGGTAGCCAGAGTCTACAAAATCACAAGCCTTCCAGAAGTCCAACCACCACTAGTGAAGAATGCAGCATGCATCAGCTGTGAGACTGCTTAGTCGGGAGTTCAACAGCGTGGTGGGACACACAACTATAAAGCAGGGACTGTAGAACAGACTGAAATTATAATCTAGCAACGTGAGTGTTTCCTTAATACATTAAAAATTACGTTAAACTTGAAGCTCAATTTGCTTTATGAATTAACTTGAGCTCAATACCCTTTCATTTTTAAGAAAGAGAGAGGAGGTTGGAGGACCTCAGTTATCCACCCCACTTTGAGACAGTTCTCTCAGTGGTCTGAAGCTACCCAAGTGGATGAGGCTATCTGGCCAGTAAATCCCAGGACCCTCCTGTTTCTGCTTTCCCATAACCATAATCACACGCACACACCACCACACCCTGCTTTTTATATAGATGCTAGGGATTTAAGTTGAGTCCTTGTGCGTGCCAAGCAAGTACGTTATTGACTGAGCCATACTTGTTCCCCCTACAGTTAAACACACATCTTTCTGATGAAAACTGCCTGAGTCCCGAAAACCACTCCGTTCTACTTACTGACGCACCCATAGTATGTTGCACAGTGACTTACCCAGGAGCAGGCACATAACACAGAGCTGAGGGATGAATGTTAGCACACGAAACAGTGTTCATGCTATAACAGACATGTAAATAAACAGGTACGACCTGAAGGATCTGTCGACGACATGTAGTATAGAGTTAGCAAAAACTTACTGGGAATCAGGGGCTGCGGAGCACTCTTGAGATGGCTTGAAGAGTAAACAACAGAAAGGTAGGCATTGTAAGGGAAAAGCAGGGAGATGTGCAGCCACAGAAGTGTGAGAAATCAACACAACTGTAAACTGTGCTGTACGACTAGAAAAATAAGCATCTCAATGGGGGAGACTGAGGACAGGGCATAGACACCAGGCTGGAGAAGAAAACCAAGCCTGAGATGTAGAGCCCCTTGACTATGCCATTCTGAGGAAGCACCTGAACTTGAAGACATGAAAGAATTTTCCTCAAGAAGGAAAACACAGATTTGATTCAAGCTCTCATGGTTACATAAATACAGCCATTGAGTCATTTATCACAAACTCTTAACATGTTTGTTCTCCTTTCTGGTCAGACCCAGCCCACAGCACCAGCTTCTCTGTGTGCTGGCAGACCTTTGGCAGACCACTACTAAAGCTAAGAGCAGTAGCTGTCCTCTGAATGAGTCCAGCCATCCTTCCTGGCTCTTGAACTCCAGGGTTGAGAAAGCATCCCTGTTGCTGACAGGAAACAGTGGTTGTGTCCCACTTTTCTTCCCAGCAAACAGACTGCTCAAGCCAAGCCGTGGGCTGATACATTCCCCAGAGAGGCAGGCATAGACTGCCCTCCACCTGGGTTTCAGGAGTTCACACATGAATTTCCAATGTCTTAGAACATCTTTTTATGATTTGCTCTACCTAGAAGGCTTCAAGATGGCTTCTTCAGATTCTTCTTGGTGCCTCTGTTCACATGTTTCTGTATCATCCAGTCTTCTTTCCACCCATTATTTCTATTGGCTAAATACGCAAACACACACACACACACACACACACACACACACACACACACACACGCCAGCACAATCACATTCATTCTTATTTTATATTTGGAGTTGAGCACACTGGTCTCCCCAATGGATTGCGATCCTTGAAGGCAGGAACCGGCAGTGATTTATCTTTGACTCTCTCACATCCAAGATAGCTGATACTATAATAAATGAGAATAAATGAAATAGCATATGTGAAACCCCTGCCTACCATGCAAATGACTGGGGAAGTAATAGTTCTTAGTTCTTATTAGATGATCTCCCCCCTCCCCTCTTCCTCTCTGCCTCCCTCCCCTGCTCTCTGAGAGAGAATACTTTACTTATTTCACTGGGGTTACCCATCTATCTGTGGCGTCCACCCTGTAAAAGCAGTAAGGATGCACTGGTCCTCTTTGTCTCCCTCATTTTTCTCACAAGTTATCTTGCTCCTGCCTTGCTTCTAGCATCTTGGCTAACTGCCCCATTCAAAATAGGGTTTCATACGAGGCACACATGTGAGTTTGGCCCACGGATTGCCTTTACAGTTGTGTGTAGTGAGGGTCAGCACATTGGCATTAAGGCCAAACACACACACACACACACACACACACACACACACACACACACACACACACACACACACCCCTACTCTGTGGCTTCTGCTCAGAGGAGCTGTGAGCCAGAGCTGAGCCAGGGCTCTCCTGTTGACTGAAACACACCCTTCCATTTACCAAGATGCTCACATAGGTACTTTTCTTATGATACTGGTATATTTTTTTATTCCATATCTCTCTGAAAATTTAGGGTGGAAGAACTATGTGACTTTTCTTATACCAGAATTATTTCATTCATTCATGCTCCTCTATGGGGCCCCTGGAATTCAGTGTTTAGACTCCTGATTCATAGTTGTCTATAGCAGTGCCAGGATGATTCCAGTCATTTACATACTGACGGAAGGGCTATATCACTAAGGTGAGGGAGTTGGGGAAAACATTTACAGGAAGCTGGTGGTGAGACTGAAAACATTTGTCCAGGAACAGAGCATAGTAGAGAGACCGCCGGGCGTGAAGCAGGAAAGACAGAAGACAAAAGAGAGCCTGGGTACAAACGGGAGCTCCATTTCTCTCTTCACCCCCAACCCCAACAATGTAAACAGGGTGGGCTTCCACACAGGACCTTCCCCCAGGCCTCAGGGAAACCACAGGAGCTGTCTGCTCAGCCCTCCACCCGTCAGGTGCATCAGCACATGGACCAGCGAATCCAGAGGCCTGAGGAAGCCAGGCTGCCCCTCCTCAGACTCCAGGAGCTTACTGGCTGCTGCTTCAGATCTACCTCCAAATGTAGGAAAAGATTTAGGGGGCCAAACTTGACCAGAAATTATGCAGAGAAGAGAATTCTGAGAAATCGAACTCCACCTTAGCTAAACAGCACAGAAAAAAACAAACCAAACCAACCAAACAAAAACAAAACAACACTAACAAACCAGTCTAGCGGGCACTGGTGTGATTCCGGCCAGTTAGTTATCTGGTTATACACAGAGTAAGTGTTTGCTGCACTTGTATTAGATGTATGCCTAGATTTCACGTTTTTAATTTTAAGCATTAAAATAACTTTTAATTCATATGCCTGATCAAGAAATAAATCCTCTGTTTGAAACCTGGGGCCTACGCAGGATCGCTTGGCTCGGCCTGGGAGGAGGGGACTGGACCTACCTGGACTGAGTCTACCAGGTTGATCTCAGTCCGCGGGGAAGGCTTTGCCCTGGAGGAGGTGGGAATGGGGGGTGGGCTGGGGAGAAGGTGAGGGGGGGCGGGAGAGGGGAGAACAAGGGAATCCTTGGCTGATATGTAGAACTGAATTGTATTGTAAAATAAAAATAAAAATAAATAAAATAAAAAAATTTAAAAAAAGAAATAAATCCTTAATTAAGAGCATTTTTTACATAAGAATAGAGGTAGGAACAAAAGGCTAATTAATAAAGATAGCATGAAAGTTAACCATATATGATAGATATATGCTTCAACTATGAATTTCTGGCAAATAGGTAAAAAACAAAAAATAAAAACTGTTAACCAAATTAATCAGAAAGTTTCAAGAAATCATATATATTTTCTTGGTGAACAATATTGGAAAGGAATCAAGAATTAAAAGTAATATGGTTGCATAATACCATTTAAGACTTCATATTTTTGGACCAAAAGAAAAGGGGGGGATCTGTGGTGATATTTCACTTGTTCTGAAATGTGGTGATATTTTATTTGTATGTTAATAAATAAAGTTTGCCTGGAGATCAGAGGACATAGCCAGCCATAAACAAAAGTCAGGCAGTGGTAGCACATGCCCTTAATCCAATCACATGGCAAGCAGAGTCCCTGTGTGTTCAAGGACACAATAGGGAACAACCAAGCGTGGTGACACACGCCTTTAATCCCAGTACCAACCATAGAGACCTGGAGGTCTGTACAGACAGGCAGTGACAAGGAAGTGAGGAGACTGGGCTAAGAGCCAATGAGAGGGCAGAATAGCAAGGCAATGAAGGCGCAGGTTAGACAGGAAGAAGCTGGTTCTCTTGGGAAGCTACGGCGGTGTGGTGAGCTAAGGTTATGTGGTGGCTCTCACTATTTCTTGGATCTCTACGGCTTTCACCCCGGTATTTGACTCTGTGTTTCTTATTTAATAAGACTGTTTAGAAATTCATCTACAGGGGTCTGCACCGGTTCTCACGGTTTTGTCAGACTGAAGCCCTGGGCAAACTCTTCACCCCATGTCACTCACGCTGATCCGGATGCTCCGCGCTCGGCCTCACAAACCAGTGTGTCATGGGACAAGCAGCATGCTGCCACTTAGGGATTAGTGTGTCTAATGAAGAGTCATCCTCAAGCAGCCACCGATGGTTAAGAGCTTTCAGAAATAAGTTTAATTGTAAAGTGTTGCTAAGTGGCAGTTCCTAATTGAAACTGAGTAGTCAATTTCTTTGTGCACATGTCAATCAGAATTCTCTGATAACCATTGTGACGGCTATTAGAAATTTAAATGGTACATCCCATTAATCAAATATTTAGCTGAGAAATTCGCAATGTTTTTAAAAAATCAATTCTTTTATTCATTGTTCTAGGATAAATATTGCATTCCCGGTCCTTATACACCACAAGTCCAGGAAAAGACCTGAAATTGAAGTCCTTATTTTTTTAAACATTCTTTCCTAAAAATGTATGAAATGAAAACTTCCCAGAAAGACCTCTATCCGGAAGCTACCAAGAAAAAGCTCTTTATTCCCTGGACCCTGGGGATCTGATCACCCCTTTCTGACACATTCTATCAGCAAGTTGGACAAGGCCTACAGTCACACGTCAGACTTGAGGTTTCAAACACACTTCCCTTTAGTTAAATGGGAAGAATATTCCAGCAGCGTAATCATGTTTAATCATCATCTGCTTTGAATAACTCATTATTTAATGAATAACTGAATTAACTTGTCCACAAACTAAGCATGCTACCTCAGTGACTTTAGAAACCTCTTCTAGGCGTGTTCTAAAGGGTTCTTAAGCACCATTTATTATTCTTGCTTTCAAGCCCCATTAATTAGGACTTACTATCTGAAGTAGATCCAGTTTTAGAATAAGTCACAGCTGGGGAAGATTATCACACAAACAGGAAGCCCTCTGACTCCCTGGAATTCACAGGTCCTGGAGACACAACCAGAAAGGATGGAGTCGAGTTCTGCAGTCTGGGAAAATGCAGGGGGCATAAACTGTCACGTAGCAGTTGGTACCAACTAGTGACCATTGCATGTGTTGCTAAGCCCACGTTGCTGATGGATTTCTAACTCAGAGTCTTGCGTATGGAGTGAATAGGATTGATGTGTGTGTGTTCCTACCTGTAGGAATGTGTGGTCCACTTACAAGAGGTAGATGGGAACCCATCTGGTAGCAGTGTGATTTGGATATTTTTTGGTACTTGTCAGTGAACAGCCCACTGACTACCATGATTTCACAGACAACAGAGACAAATACGTGGTGTTCCAAAGGTCAAATTCTTCTGGAGTTATGTGGCGGTGTCATGGAGTACGTGGTATTAATTGAGAGCTTGAGACGTGTGAAGTAAACAAAGAATACCGGAAATTCCATTGAGACATTCCTCCTCACTTCTTCCTGCTTGCTCTTGTGTTTATCCGGGGCTTCTCAGACTTCCTCATGCTACCACCCTTTAATACAGTTCTTTGTATTAGGATGACACCCAACCATAAAATGGTTTTCACTGATACCTCATAACTGTAATTTTGCTGTTGTTACGATAATGTAAATATCCATGTTTTCCAATGGTCTTAGACAGCCCTGTTCTGAAAGGGTCACTTGACCCCAAAGGGGGTCAAGATCCACAGAACGAGAACCACTGTGTTTATCTCTCCTTCCTCTCTCCTCTCTTTCTTCCTCCCTCTCTCTTTCTC
Organism: Peromyscus eremicus; assembly: GCF_949786415.1. Classification (NCBI taxonomy): domain Eukaryota; kingdom Metazoa; phylum Chordata; class Mammalia; order Rodentia; family Cricetidae; genus Peromyscus; species Peromyscus eremicus. The sequence goes on from NC_081419.1 coordinate 52,623,839, forward strand.
ATTCCCTCTTTCTCTTTCAACTTCTGTCACCCCCCCCTCCCCAGCATATGGCCCTCAAGCAGCACACCCTCTACCCAGGCACCAACACCAGGCATGTCTCGGTGGCTGCTTTGTGGAGGCAGATGCTTGGCTTTCCCCATATTTACTCCATGACAGTTTCGATGTCACATGTGCCATCACCGGCCTGACACATGCATGCTATCCCCCTTAATAGCCCACGGAGGTCATGGGTCAGAGGTTTGGCATAAATGACTGACAGCCAGAGAGGCGCCATACCTGTGATAGAGCCGTCAGCTGGAGTGAAGAGACAGGGCTCTGTGGGGAATTTCTCTCCCACCAAGGAACCTTCACTCGGCATGACCTGCCTTGCAGAAGGCTTCAGACAAGGTCCGTTCTTTTGTAGTTCAAATTCTGCCCTTGCACCATGCTTTCTCAACCACCTGTAATTGCTGTAAATCCATTTTCAAACAGAAAGCACCATGCAAACTATGCAGAAGCCAAGGTGGGTAAGGAGACGACAAGCCGTCTCCCGTTGAGGGGGTCTCCCGTCGAGGGGTCTCCTCTTTCTTCTCCCACAAAGCCCTACGAGGTTAAAGAAGGACTTGGGCTCACAGACTCTTAAGACTAGAGGTGACCTCAGGAGATTATCAGGCCTGCTTTCCGGCATTCCCCACCACTTCAGCTCCCCTACCTCTCTTGGTATATTGGGTTGTTATTGCTGTTTGATTTTAATGAAACCAAAGTTTCAGTGTGATCATTTTCAAGGAGAAACATAATCATCAAAGGAACCTGATATTTCACTTCCAATAACCAACTCACTCTCTGTGTATAAATACCCCTTAATTCTCAATGCCTGTTATTCTTGGATGATTTTAATTTTTTTATCCATTGTTTATTTTTAGAAAAAGTATCGTAGCCGGTAGAGTTTTAGCTTAGACCTATGAATTATTTATTCCCTTCTCCCAGCCCCCTTCTTAGTTTGGTATACTAAGTTTTAAATTTCCAGATAAAATTAAGTGGTGTGTAGGCTGGCCCAGGCCCCCACAGCTATCATGAGTGAGGTAGGACTAAAGCCCCACATGAACCATCTCGAATCTCTCCGTTCTAGAAGGATCAGAAAACTGCTGCTGGGAAAAGCCAGATCAATCTGGAGAGGGCAAAGTAGGAGAGATTTGGGGTCACAAGCAGATCCCATTGTTGTTGATGGCTTACACATCCAATCCCAATGCCTGCTAGGAAGGTTCCACACCAGTAGCTGGGTTGACCATAATGAATCTGATCAGCCACAGTGGTTGGTGGGAATCAATGAACAAAAAGATTCGCTGACCGCTAACAGTGAGGAATGTGTTCTCCTTGTCTGCCTGGAACTCACAGACAGAAAAGAAACACAGGGAACACTCTCTGCGTTGAGTGAAAAAAGCCAGATATAAAATGGTGCATAATATAGATCCATTTATATAGAATATTCAGAGTACGCATGTCCAGAGACAGAAAGCCGGTTACCACGCTGGCTGCCACAGACGGGAGAGAGCAAAGAACGGCGTTGATCACTGTGGGTAGAAAGATTCTCGTGAGAAGAATGAAAGTGTCCTAAAACTAGACCACATGGAATCTGTGTCATAGGTGGCTGAGTAATACTATGAATTTACAAAATGTCAGTAATGAAAGTTTTTATGTTGTATCTATTTTATCACAAATTTTTATAAAAGTCGTGCCTGTAGCTTTTTTTTTTCTTTTTTTTTTTTTTTATTTTGCAATACAATTCAGTTCTACATATCAGCCACGGATTCCCTTGTTCTCCCCCCTCCCGCCCCCCTCATCTTCCCCCCAGCCCACCCCCCATTCCCATCTCCTCCAGGACAAAGCCTTCCCCACAGACTAAGATCAACCTGGTAGACTCAGTCCAGGCAGGTCCAGTCCCCTCCTCCCAGGCCGAGCCAAGGGACCCTGCATAGGCCCCAGGTTTCAAACAGCCGACTCATGCAATGAGCACAGGACCCGGTGCCACTGCCTGGATGCCTCCCAAACAGATCAGGCCAATCAACTGTCTCACCCACTCAGAGGGCCTGATCCAGTTGGTGACCCCTCAGCCATTGGTTCATAGTTCATGTGTTTCCGTTCGTTTGGCTATTTGTCCCTATGCTTTATCCAACCTTGGTCTCAACAATTCTCACTCATATAAACCCTCCTCATTCTCGCTAATTGGACTCCCAGAGATCCACCCGGGGCCTAGTCGTGGATCTCTGCATCCAGATCCCTCAGTAGTTGGATGAGGTTTCTAGCATGACAATTAGGGTGTTTGGTCATCCCATCACCAGAGTAGGTCAGTTCGGGCTGTCTCTCGACCATTGCCAGCAGTCTGTTGTGGGGGTATCTTTGTGGATTTCTGTGGGCCTCTCTAGCACTTTGCTTCTTCCTATTCTCCTGTGGTCTTCATTTACCATGGTCTCCTATTCCTTGTTCTCCCTCTCTGTTGTTGATCCAGCTGGGATCTCCCGCTCCCCCAAGCTCTCTTTCCCTTGACCCTCGCCCTTCACTACCCCCACTCATGTCCAGGCTGTTCATGTAGATCTCATTCCATTTCTCTGTCATTGGGTGATCCCTGTGTCTTTCTTGGGGTCCTGTTTTCCAGGTAGCCTCCCTGGTGTGCCTGTAGCTTTTAAGAGAGAGATTCTCTCTTGCTGTGGGATGGTCTGTATGTCAAGTGTATTGCTGATTAGTCAATAAATAAATCACTGATTGGCCGGTGGCCAGGCAGGAAGTATAGGCGGGACAAGGAGGAGAATAAAGCTGGGAAGTAGAAGGCTGAGAGAAAGACACTGCCAGCTGCCATGATGAGAAACAGCATGTGAAGATGCCGGTAAGTCACGAGCCATGTGGCAAGGTATAGATTAATGGAAATAGATTAATTTAAGCTGTAAGAACAGTTAGCAAGAAGCCTGCCACGGCCATACAGTTTGTAACCAATATAAGTCTCTGTGTTTACTTGGTTGGGTCTGAGTGGCTGTGGGACTGGCGGGTGTCAGAGATTTGTCCTGACTGTGGGCCAGGCAGGAAAACTCTAGCTACACTCTCTGGTGGCAATTGTTCTCCCATGCAGGCAGTGGAATAGTAGGGAGCAGATGGTAGTTGGTCTCTAGAAGAGGAGAGCCCAAGGGTGGGCAGGAAAGTGAGAAAGCTCTCAGCTTCTCGCTCTTCCAGGAATATGCCAGAAGGGCGCTCCTTGGCATACCCCCTGGGGTTGAAGAGACAGACAAACATGAATTTAAATCCAGCTCTGGCCCCCTGCAGAGGTGACTCTTTACTCTTAGAGCTCCTGGCACACGTGTGGCTGTGTCTGGAGCCTTCTAGGTACTCTCTACTATAGTAGTCAGAAGCCTGAAAAGCAGGAGCTGTTCTCTTCCCCAATTTCTAACTGAGGAAACTGGAGCTTGAAAGGGGTAGTGAAGTCTGCCCAAAGCACACGACAGTCAGCACACAGTGAAGACACAGAGGACCCAGCGCCTCCTCTTCTGAAACAGGAGCAGCTACTTGTAAAATCATGAGGCTTAGAAGTAAATTTTGGCATGTCATTGAATTGTGACAATCACTCAGTGGCACTCGCTAGATGGTGACTGAAATGGCCTTGGTGAGGGAAGTTTCTTTGCTAGCTAGCCGTAGGTCTCACTACGATCTCAACTGACCAGCTTCCAGTTCAATGTCCATCTGATGTGTACTGTGTTTAGAAGACCATGCCTATGACAGGGAATCCACAAGCAGTCAAAAGGAACTGGAATATCAGTAATTAAGACAAGGTATACCTGGGCAGAAGAGTGCCATTTTGGAGAGCAAGTTCAAAGAGGGCATAGGGAGGGCAGTGGACTCTTCCAGTTGGTTAGCAATGTTTGCTAACAGCATTACTCATCTTTGGAGAGGGGTTCTGGAGAACCAGGGCCCTCTGACTGCACAGATGCATAGAGCCAAGCAGTAACGTGCAATCATCACAGTGAGTACAATTTATGGTATGTTTATTGAGACCAAGCACTAGACAAAGTGTGTCATATATACTTTTTCCCCTCAAATACCTACAGATAGTTAAAGGAAGAGGTATCATGGTCCTTGTTCTCTGGTAAGCAAAATTGGAGTCCAGGATCATATGGCTAATAAATAACTAAGGTGGTTAAACCCAGGCCTGAAGGAGTACAAAACCCTGGCTCTTGACTAATATATTTCCCATGAGGGAGATTATTAGCCACTTAGGAGTAATCATGGCAACTTTTGGCCTGGATAGAAATGGGCTCAATAAATGTCATTTCTATCCAATCACTAACATTTTCCAAAGTGTGTGTGTGTGTGGGGGGGGGGTGATTAAGGTAACCTAAGGCTAGGTCTTGGCAGACTATCAAACAGAATACTTTCTGAAGTAATCTCCACCCATTTCAGCATCAAAAGCAGACGAGCCCCACATCAGACCCAAAGGTGCCAACCAGAAATGAGATCTCCTCCCTTGAAAGACAGGTGCCCAGACTTCTTAGGCACACTTTTTCAGGTGGTTCTTACTCCAGTGCATCAGACATTCATAGGCCACAGTGGTGTTGATATGACCACAGGCACAATTGGCCACATGTAGAATTTGCTCTTAAGAACTGCATAGGCCATTGTTAGTAACAAGCAAACAAAATAAACTTCAAAAGCTCCATTTACTTGTCTTGTATCCAACGAGGTGCAGAAGAGAGAACATTCATACCCTCTCATCAGCTTCATCGTGTTGGTCAGCATAGCAGCAACATCTTGTCTGAGAATACTGCTATGAGGAAAACATTGTGACCACATGTCATCTTAATAGGCTGGGATTAATTACTGGATTCACTTATTAAACTGTTTAACACTGCAGATACTTGAATGATGACAGGTAATTGATGGGTGTGCTAATGCATCCTGTGGATCTAAGATGTATCTGCTCATATTAACATCACTGAAATCCAGATGTGCTTTGCTGTCAGCATCAGCCGGGCTGCAATCTTGCCAGCGCTGGTGTTGTCTGTCCATGTAGGAAGTGTTTTAAATATGAGCATGGCACCTTGCAGACTGATGTCTTTAACAAGGAAGAAAGTCACAGGAACAAGAGTGGAGGGCAGCTTGAGTGCTGGAAAGGCCAGGTGTGTGACACATGCCTGTGATACCAGCACTCGGGAGGTTGAGGCAGGAAGACTGCTGCAGGTTTAAAGCCAGCCTGAGTTACACAACAAGTATCTGAACAACCAGGACAAAGAGGAAGAATACAAGCCAGACCAGAAAAACAAAAAGCAGTTTGGAACAGAGAGGAAGTCAAGAAGTCCTACTTACTCCTCGCTGAACAGCTACTGGCAACTGATGACTTTGGAAGAGGGAACATCTGTTTCCTTTGGGGATGCAACCCCCGAGAGGCTACCCATGCTCCAGGAGGTGGCTCCACCCTCGTGCACACACTGGTGGTACTAAGTGGACTCAGTGGGTTTCGTATAAACAAAGAGCACAAGGACTTGAGAGGGAAAAGTGATGGGGGAGGGGAAGCAGGGCAGGGGAGGGAATGGGAAGTGGATTTGAGAAGAACTTTATATGCATGTATGGAATTCTCAAATGATAAAAAAAAAATAATGTAGGAGAGAGGGATGGAGGGAAAGAGGGAGACAAGCAGAAAAGAGAAAGGTAGGGGAAGGGGAGGGAGGAGGGGAGGGAGGAGGGGAGGCTGTATGTATCACCAGTGTTCTTGATGTTCTTCATGGCCTGGAAGAAAACATGCTGTAGAAAAACATGGTTGTAGACAGCCCTGAACTGACTGCTTAAGAGCTGAACTTCAAATGGCAAGTTTTAGAAATGCCCTAACTTACTTCATTCACATTTTCTTCTGTCCGTTATAGGAGTCACACATAGCAACGAAAAACTTAAGGAATATCCAGCTAAGTTGAGCTTTTATTGTGTAAAAACAGTTTTCACTTAAAATCAGAAAGCATCATGCCGTCACTTAGCTGTATTTTTATATTTTTTATTTTTTGTAAATGACACAGGATGCAGCCATTCACACGCTAGGTTTAGTCCAGTTCAGGTTACATCACATGTAGATCACAGTTAACTCTAGAGGGATAAAAATAACCAAAACCTCAATTGTTGAAACAAAATGAGTAGAATTTCCTCTCCCTTTAGAAACAGCAGAGCTTACAGCTCACGGTAACACTGCCAGGGGATGCACACCCGCAGAACAGACAACAGAGACATCAGGACTCATCAGCTCAAGCGTCACTTCGCAAACTCTGTACTTTCACTGAGCGATTGGGGAAACTCTTAAAACGATTGCAGAGAGGAAAGGGATAGGAAAGGATTAAGCATTTACACTCTAGTGGAGAGTGTCACTCTTTTTACTCGAACTCACCAAGTCTTGGTTTCTTTGTAAAACAGGCATGTGTCCAGTTCCATCACTGGGTCGTTAGGAGACTGAGAGACAAGCACAGAGAAAACGCTTACTAAAAAGACCCCCATGGTAAGAAGTCATGGATTTGTACATGTACTACTCTGTTATCTTTCTGACTCCTTTACATTCTGGCCCAGTGCTCAACAAATATTTGTTGAGTAAAAAAGTAAAAAATAAATAAATAAATAAAAATAAAAAACCCAAAATACCATATTTCTCCATCATTTATAAAAAAGAAGAAAACTTATTCTCAGAAATGAATTATTTAAAAACTTTAGTTTTAAAGATACATAATAGTTTTCTCATAGGTGAAAAAGCAGGGGTTTGTTGTTGTTATTGCTGCTGTTGTTTGTTTGTTTAGAGCATTTATGCAGAAAGGGAGATGGAAAAGAAAACCTGTTTTACTGATGGTTCGGCACAAAGTACAAAGAACAGCAACAAGACGTAGCCAGGGTGGAGGTGGGAGGCTTTCTTTTAGGGTGGAGAGGGATAGGATAGGAATAAAGGATGGGAAAAGGGGAACCCTGAAATTAATGATAATTTCAATTTCAGTCTTTCAAGAAACAGATCCCATTGTGGGGCAGGGTGGGGAGGGAGCTCTTTTAAAGATCTTGAGAATGTTTAATCAAATGGGTCTTAAATGTCAGTCCTCTGTGGGGAAGAGAAAGGGCAAAGCACACAGCTCCTTCTCCTGTTTGGTTCAGAACAAACGTGTAAGAAAAACTCAAATTAAAATAAAGAACAACAGTTGTGACCTACCCCCCTCTGGAAAAAAAAATGTGAAAAGCTTCGCCTCCCATGAAAACATATGACATTTTTGAAGGATGGCTGTGGATTTTAGAATCTTATAACCAAGATTTTTTTATTTTTTCTAAAAAATAAAGTATGTTTAGAACATGCTATTTTAAAATGTCATTCTTTTATACAATGAGAAACACTTTTTTCAAATATCCCACATTTACATTACAAACATGTTTTTAGGAAAAAGATCTACCAGACATTAAGTTACAGACAGAAATATACAGCTTCTTTTTTTATTAAGAAAATTTTTCCATTCATTTTACATACTAATCAAAGATCCCCCTCTTCCCTCCTCTCACTGTCCCCCCAGCCTCCCCCTCCCAACCCCCCACTCCTCCCCACAAGAAGGCAAGGCCTCCCATGGGGAGGCACATCCAATATACGGCTTCTTATGGGGGCAACAGGGTGAAGGGAAGGGCGGGGCAGGACCAGCAGAACTGGCCCCCCTTCCAGCCAGCTCCCCAAAGCAACTGGGGAGCCCTGAAGATGACTTGTGACCTGTCTGGATTTGAGTTTCTTCATTTGGACATTAAATCCCTTCCAACATTCCCTCACTATAATTTGGACTTCCCCCAAGGTGACCTTAATGGTGATGACAAGTGTAGGGGATAGCATTCAGAGTTCCTGTCACTTCATCATCTCAAAACTAGGACCGCGCCTTGCCTCCTTTTACACTTCAAAACAGATGGCAACCTTCTATTGGTGTGCATGTGAATACAACACACACACACACACACACACACACACACACACACACGTGTGCACATGCACACACATGAACACACACTTTTCAGGGAATGAATAATAAAGAATCATGCTGTGGGAACTATAGCAGCAGCATTTCATGTGGTGTGTTGGACACAGCCATGTTTTAAGTGTCAGTTGTGAAAGGGCAAATGTAGAAAGCTCACATCCTTCCCTGAGTCTGCTGGACCACTTAGTATGTCCTTCTAAGGTCAGTATGATGTCCAAACCTATAAAACCCTCCTCCTCCACCCTCGGCTGACCAGAGGACAGTGACCCACTTAAGCTCCTCAATGGCACATTCTCAAAGAAAAGGTGCAATTTAATTCTTCCCCTGAAACAGAGCCCATTTGGAGGGACACCAGCCACTAGGGTATTGTTAGTGCCTTGAAATGGCCAACAGGGATTGCTGACTCTGCGAACATCACAGGAAAGGCAGGAATTCTATTTGAATTACTAACATAACAGATGTTTGCTAGGATCCACCATGCAGGCCGCATACAGTTATGCTAATTTGGCAGGGCTTCTCTTCCAGTTAGCTCAGAGCCATTAGAGCACCCAGCTAGTAGGTCCTTCTGTCTAACTAATAATTGCCTATTATTGATATTAATTAACATTTTTTGCACCTTTCCTCAGTTTTGACCTAGTATCTGTTGGTAGCCTAATCACTGTGGCCTATTAAAAGTCAAAATACAGGGGCCTAGAGTAGTCACAAGCCATTTATCAAAAAGCAAACAAGGCCAATTAAACAGGCAGCCAGACAGTTGTCTTGATTCGGCTCTGACTGTTTCTTGATCACCATTATAAATTGCTAATAGGGCAGAAAGCACTAAGTGGGGAGCATCTGCAGGGGGCTAGTTACTGCTCACTCCCTGCCTGGTGACAGGTGAGAGCAAGGCCAGTGATGGTCTTATTGATGTGAACTGCCCATCAGTTGGTAGTTATTGTTGAAGCTCATGATGCTACAGCTGATCCCGTCCTGCTGAGAGTCAATCAAATTAATTAGAGCTAGAAAAATCTCCTTTATTATTTTAGAGCATGGGTACAGAAGTCCTGTGATTTGGATCCAAAGGCAATGAAGAAGAAGAAAAAAAAATCTCCATGTAGTATGGTGTGGAAAAAAAATCAGCTATTGCTTCTTCCATTATTTATAATAAGGGCTGCGGCTAAAGGTTTTTATAGGCACAGATCAAGAGATCATAATAGAAGCATATTGACAGATTTTTTTTCTGCAATACTCCAAGGAACCGGCTGTAGCAGGAAAATATATCAAAACCTTATCATCAGAGCTGAGATCTTCTGTGAGAAATCAATAAAGAGTTATACATGGTTTGAGTTTAAACAGTTCTCTGTAGTCATTTAAACATAGTGCATCTGTATAGCCTTTTACCTCTGGAGACAGGTAACCTAGCAACTGCAGGGCTTAAACCGATTAACTACAAATGAAGTACTGTACGCCTATCAAAGCAATTGTTCTTCGTCGCCTTTGTTGCAGAGCCTAAGCTAATTGAACATGATACAGTATGAAGATAATTAACACCCATGAGTTTGTTAATTGCCTGTTAGCATTACAACACAGTCTCTTGGTTTCTTTTTAACTGTCTCCTTTGTAGCCTCCCTACGTCCCTTAAAATGGTGCAGGACCTCTTTAACTAGCAATGATATCTTCGAGTTTATTAACCCTTTTTAAATTGGGGAAAGGAAAAAAAAGAAAGAGAGAAAGAGGCTCTGTCTTAATGAAGCATAGTGTGTGTGCTTGTTAAACGTGAGCTCGACTTTGTCTATTTTCCCAAGATTGGGAATTTGTTTTACAGATACTGTACAAACTATGTTTATTTTTTTTTGGGTTAATTTATTTCAAGCAATTTAGCCATTATAAACGCTCTCTGGAAAAAAAATAACCTAGGACTTTAGTGAGTCTCTTTATTACTCAGCTGCTCTGCTTTCGAGAGGGAGCAGGGAATGTCTTTGAGGGTTGGAATATTAATTGAAGGCGGCATCTGGTCAGCAGCTGGCCGGATCTGGTTGTCCTGCTCCTGTTCCCACTGAGCAGGCCAGAAGGAAGTGCTGTTGCATCCATTTGCCAGACTTGCGGTATCCCTCCGAGCAGTGGACTAAACGAACCCCCATTTTATCTCTGCTGGATCACTGCATGGATGCCAGAAAATCAATTGAGCAGGAAAATCTGTTAATCTAAAGTGAATTCAATCTAAGGAATCATTTCAAATAAAAATTTCAATCATTACCTTTTCGGAAAAGCATTTCTTCTCCTCACCCCCACTTCCAGAGTATGAGTGCTTGTGTCCTGGCAATACTTTGAAAGCACCTATTATAAGAGTAATACAAAGTCAATAGGGTTGTCTAGCAAAGAACAGCTTGCTTTGGGGAGGTGGAGGGGTAGGGTGGCTGATAGTAAGTTTCAGGAGAAAATGGAAACCCAGTGGAGTACAGGACAGAAACAATTAAGACGCTCAGGCCCAGGACACGTGTGGACCCTGACAACAGGCCCTTCTCATGGTGAGAAGGAGCACCTTGGTTGTGTCACGATTATTTAACTTGGGTTTTCCTAGATGATCTGCTGCATTTATCATTACTGTACCATAGTTTAATACTTGCTGGTATACCAGCCCCAAGAGGGTCACTTCTAGTGTCCAATTACAAGTTCTATCATCAATCATAAGTATTATTTATTCAACAAAATGAATTACTAATTAATAACTGATGAACATTATGGCCTTGAAGGCTATAACATTATTAATTATAGTTGGCGTGAAAGGGGTCTACCTGGCACATTTTCACCACAATTAGCCCCGGAAGTTTTCATGCAAAATGTCTATTAAGATAGCCAAAAAGGGTAAGGCTGGCTTCATTGCTTTCCTGCATAAGACTCTGGGCAGGATGGTACCACACCAGTGCCAGCACCCCAGCAACGGTTTTCCTGAATGGCAGGCTTTGTATCAACAAGGAGACAGAAGGAAAGAAAGCTTCCTACGTGAGCCTGCACCCTCCCAGCCCTGCATGTGGAAATGCCACAGGAGCATTCTAGGCCACAGTAGGGCAGGTGGAATATGGTCACTGGCTTATTTTTAGACATGGTTGTTGGCCAGCTCATATCCCTAGCTCAGGCGGCAGGGATGCTCAGCAGCTAAATCACTTGATCAGGCAGCTGGTGGGCCAGAACTGTTTGCATCCTGCCGGAGTCAGGCACGGATGCATCTTCTCACCTTGAGGACCTTTTCATCACCGGCCTAGAGAGGAGAAGCTATGAAATGCCCTTGTCCACTGTTGAGTGAGAGGAAGCAGTGGTTTTAAAGAATGTACTCAAGAAAGTACAATGATGTTCGAAGGCTCCTTGAAAGCAGAATGGATCTACTCCCTCTGCTCTGTGAACGTAGCTGCCATGCCTATGCCCTGGAGGGGATGGAGAAACCGTAGGTGGATGAGAAAGCATGGCAAAGACTTCGTAAAGTTGCAGGGATGTTAGAAGGAAAAACACCTTGTTTTCTCTGATGGCTAAAGACTGCAGAAAATGAAGAGTGTCTTCAACAGTGACTCTGGTTTAAACAGTCATGTCACACTCAGTGTTAGAGGGATTTTGGAGAGCAAGTGACTTCATTGATCAGATTAACTGTGGAAGTGGGAAAGCATTCTCTCTGTGCTGGGTAAGCAGAACAGCAACTCTCATTGTTTCAGTAAAAGATATGTGAAGGTTCCAGTTAGGCGGACATCTCCCTCAACTGTTCTGCAAACTACATACTGCAAACCACTCTTGGTGGGTGTGGGCATATGTCCTTGGGGAGTAGAAAAGGTGGGAAAAAATTAAAAGGTATACCGCCTCTAAACAGTCCCTTATTCGTAAAGTTTTTAGCTTTAGACAATCAATAGGGTAAAAGTATGGGAAAGTAAAAGACACACAAAAAATGTCTATTTAGGCAAATCATTCCCTACACTTTCCTCCACATGTCTCTTTCTACAAAAACACTAACAAGTAAATGCACATGGTTGGTAAGGGGCTCCCTGCAATAAGGTTGGTAGACAGAGAAACTGAAGTTCTGCATAGTGGTAAATGTACCTATGTCTGCAATAGTTAGGACACAGGACAACAAGAGGCCATTTGGTTGACACTGATTAGTGGAAAGGACAGTGAAAGAGGTAAGTAAAGAAGGGGGAGGAAGGCAGAGGAAGCAGAAAAGTGATGGGAGAGGAAGAAGGAAGGGAGGACAGACATAATTGTGGGCTCTGAAGCTGACCCTACCACTGTCCACATCCACAAGCTTGAATAAATCAACACACATAGCTGAGTCTCAGTCTTCTACTTTAGGAAAATAGGAATATGTAGTGTGCTTTCTTATTGGACTTTCTTGCAACACTAGTCCACAAATAATGACATGGAGACTTGTGATTAATTATGAAAGCTTGGCCTTAGCTTAGGCTTATCTCCAACTAGCTCTTATAACTTAATTAACCCATATTTTTTAATCTACATTCTGTCATGTGGCCCTTTACCTTTCCCCAGTATGGCACGGCCAACTTGCTCTGAGTCTGCTGGCATCTCCCCGCCTCTCTTGCATAGCTATTGACCACTCAGCTGTTTGTTAAACCAATGACAGTGACACATCTTCACACAGTGCACAAACATCCCACATCTCCCCCTTGTTGTCTAAATAAAAAGGAAAGGCTTTAACTCCAACACAGTAAAACTATATACAATAAGAACAATTATCAAATAAGAATTACATTCACAATGTCCAGTTCATTTGCATTTGGCATATTTGGAGAAAATATTCTATTATCCCTCCTATCTTGATAAATTTAAAGTTTTATACCTAAATCATTTTTATCATAACTCGTATTACCATCCTAAAAATATCTTTTTTGATCTTAAAACATCTTTTTAGATAAACAAATTAAGCTGTTACATTTTTCAACCTTAAGCACTTTATATCTCTTATGTAAGTTTCTTTTCTAAATTTGGTAACAAGGAAAACTGTAACTATAACTATCTAGTCTCCAACCCCATCAAAGATCTGAGAAGGATATAATATTACCCGAGTAAGCAGAGAGTGCAGAATAAATAAATTCCAAAACTATAGAAATGACAGAAACAACTGGCTGCCCAAATAGTCACCCATGGTTCCTCTGCAGTTTTGGGGCATCCATCTTCAGCCTATAGGCCTATAATATCTGACAGACTTTTCTGTGAAGCAGTAATTTTTTTTAAGGACTGTCCTACTTTGTCTTGGCAAAGTTTGGTAGTCACCTTCTTTTCTGTCTTGCTTGTCCAATTTGGACAGTATACTGTCAGCAGTCAAGACAAGGACAGTTTCTTACCCAGTGGCTAACTTTGTCACATTGGAAGCAAACTCTATATGGAGATTCTTTGATGCCCATCGTCCTTTTTTGAAGTAGATTGGTGCTGCCAGGATCAGACATGTCTCACTGTCATGAAAAGCCTTATGTTATTAAAACATCTTAAATGCCATGTTCTGTGGGTCTCTAAAGTGTTTGAAGACCATCTATCTATCTAAATATTATCTCTGTTTGACCTTGAAAACATACCTAACATGACTACAAGTTTGATTGTTATAGATGACCAACTACTAACCTGCATTTCTTTATCATCCTAACTAACTTTTTTTTTTTGGTTTTTCAAGACAGGGTTTCTCTGTGTAGCTTTGCGCCTTTCCTGGAACTCACTCTGTAGTCCAGGCTGGCCTCGAACTCAGATCTCTATCTGCCTGGCTCTGCCTCCCGAGTGCTGGGATTAAAGGCGTGCGCCACCACCGCCCGGCTTCCTAAGTAACTTTTAAAGACTAGAACTTCACATTACATTTTAAAATGATCTACCTAGATATAATACCTTTAAAAAGAGTAGAAATATATATACACCATGTTCTAACAAAACCTAAATCTAAGCCTAATCTCCTTTGCTTAATTTCCTCCCTTACCATGACCAGTAACAACTTGCAACCAACCCCCCTAAATGATGACAAATACCATACCCCATGAAATAACCAAAAACCACCCACTCTACCTCTTGGGAATGTGGGCATTGTGTTCTTAAAATTACTTCTTGTTGTCGAGGGGATGATATCTTTAGGGGACCCTGAGAAAACTGAATTAATAGCCAAGTCCTGGGAGGGCTAGCTGTATCATTTGTTGTCCAGTCTCTGTGTAAAATGGGAAAGTGAAGGGCTTATTTGAAGTCTTGGCTGGAGTAGTCTGTGAGGCTGGACAGTCTCAGCTAGCAGCTTTGAAGTTGTTCTGGATGTAGATTTTTGAGGAAACTGCAACAGAGGCACTCTGAGAGGCTGGATCACGTGGGCTACTTGTCCTTATTCATGTTCAGTTCTTTTCTTCTGAAAACATACAAACTTTTAAAGTTAACATACGTATCTGAATTAAGAAAGTATGGAATGTGCAGTGTGCATGAGTCAGCTAAAGATGATTGTTCTATGTTTGAGCAGGTAAAAGGCATCTGTCAACTTTATAAGTCTGTTTGGACTGTATAATCAAACTGTCATGAGGATTCTGTAGCCAACAAGATTTATCATTTCTCATCCATGTAGAGAGATCAATATATACATCACCTGTCCTGTAGTCTTTCTTGGTTTTTTTTTCCCTCATGTCTATAGCCAAGATCCCTAGGAAGTCTTCCCTGGTCAAATTTGGTCTTTATTAATTTTGAAGAAATCCATGGCTTTTTGTTTCCTCTGGAAACAAAAGCAAAACCTCTCCCTCAATGTAGCACATTTTCTGACTTCCATTCTGAAGTTAAGACAGTCTTAAAATATGTAGATTGGTTTAATTAGCAGTTTCCATAATCTAATATCTCTCAGCAGCTATTGTTTTTTGTTCATTAGCATTTTAAAAATTCAAAGCCAACAAAACACCACACAGAATCCACACACCCTGTGTATTTCCCATCTTTACATGGATTTTTCCTTTTATATTACTTTATTCTCTCTTTATAGACTCTGTTTTATTATTTTTAAATTATTTACTTTTTATGACTGTCTATACCCATTTTTTTTCTTCCTTCAGCAACTAAGCACATTTTTAAGCATATTGTATCTGTTCAGAGATTTTCTTAGTCTGGACCTGGCTTTCTAAGTGCCTGAAACTGCACACTTGCAATGTTCTCTAACCATGTGAGCCAAACCTTAAACTGCTAAGCTGCAGCTAGGCCCTCCTCTGTGTGGCTTCACTTAGCACATGACCTGGCAGCTGGATCCATCCACTTTGAGTCAGTGAGAGGGAGCCTCATGCCTGCAGTCCCCGCCTGGAGGTGGTCTATCTGTCCCAGCTCCAGTAGGTGCTTATACCTAGTCTCCTCTCACCAAGTAGTATGCTGGCTGTTGCTTATAAACCTCATCGATAGCAGGGCCTCTTAAAAGAGACATATCTGTGGATGCTACAAGCACAGAGCCTACTCAGAACTTCTTTTTCTTTCTTCAGCTTTCTCAAACCTTATGTGGAGTTATGTGCCCCACATTGGATGCCATCTCATCGGGCTTTCTTAGACCGCCAGCCCACAAATGACACAGAGACTTACTATTAATTATGAAAGGTTGGCCTTAGCTTAGGCTTAGGCTTGCTTCCAACTAGCTCTTATAACTTAAATTAACTCATATTTTTAATCTGTGTTCTGTCACATGGCTTTTTTCCTTTCCTCAGTACTGCATGTACAACTTGCTCCAAATCTGCTGGTGTCTCCTCATCGCTCTTGCCTAGCTATTGGCCATTCAGCTCTTTATTACACTAATCACAGAGACACAGCTTTGCACAGTGTACAAATATCCCACAACAGGAATATAAATATATATTCTGCTTAACTTTGCAGATTGGCATGGAAAAGCCAGTGAATGAATTTTTGTGGCTTTTGTTTCTTTGATTAGCTGATTGATGAGTGGATGGATGAATCAATGGGTTGATGGATCCATGGACATATTGATTTGCATATAAGGGATCAAGTTGAGGACTTTGTTCATGATAGGTAAGCACTCTACACTGGGCCACATCCTCAGCCTATGGTTTATCTGAGACAGGTTTTGTTATGTTCTATACATCTAGGCTGACCTGGGATTCAGAGTTCTCCAGAAGTTCTCAGAAAGTAGAGACTTTCCAAGTGCAGAGACTAGAGTTATGCGCCTCTGTGCCAGTTGTGGCTTTAGTTTTGAAAGCACTTTGAAAGAGATTGTATGGAAATGTGAGGTTTCTAATAATTTTACTTGTTTTTTTCTAATCCATATCCCAACGCAGTTAGTTTAAAAAGTAATGACCAGGCAGGTTCCAATTAGACTCAAGTTTGAGAGCCAAAGCATGCTAAGAGATCACAGTGAAGCTTACATTAGTAAATTTTTTTACATTAAAAATTAGTCAAAGATAAGTGGCACAAATAGCCACTTCTAATGATCGTACCTGGCCTTCCTCCTATGGTAATTCAAACTTAGCATGTACGATCACTACACAGAAAAGGAACAATGCTGTTCTGCTGTGGAGACGGTGAATCTGCATCTTCTCCAGCAACTCTGGCTTCTTGGAGATAGTGAGTTCACAAGTACCAAGTAGGCCGGGGGGGGGGGGGGGGATCCAACTCTCCTGAGTATAGGTCACTTCAGCATGCTTTTGTCTGTTTCTTGGGGTAGTTGTGAACACACTTCAAAGTGCCTTTTATGGATCTAGCAAAGAAAATAGACACTGTCCCTAAAACCTCTTAGGAAAAAGAACTAAAGAGTTTAACCAAACTTTACATATATGCAGATATTTACATTTCTCTTTCTATCGTAAAAAAAAGTTCTGTAACCTTATGCCCCCAACACAGAAGACTACCCTTCCATCTCTCCCCTGATAAGATTAATTCTCATTTATATCAAATAACAGGCAATGGGTATAGACTGTGGGATGACAGCAGGAGGTAAATCTGAGTCCACACAGGCCTCTGAGGAAGTGTTATAGGCTGGCCTCCAGAATCAAACTCATATTTACATCAAGCCTCTCCCTTCTCAATCAGCTATTGTGACCTTTTCTCTAGAAACTTCTTAAAGAATCCAAGCAAACATCCCTCTGAGGAAAAAAGAATTGCTATGTCCTTTACCAGGAAGACCATGCATGAGGCAGAGATTCAACACAGAGGCTCCATACACTCAGGGTCTACCTCACAATTTACATCCAGCCATTAAGGGAAGAGGGAACACCGTCCTAAGAACAGCTTTGGGTTCCAACAGTCTAGAGCAAGGCATCTGGGAGACTTTCTTCCTCCTGTATCCAGAGAGCAATCTAGACTATTTGTGGGAGAAATACTCCTTTTGAGTTAAATAAATTACTTCCTGCGGTATTGAAAACTGAGGTCAAGAGACTTCCATCTCTAGCATTCTGACCAAACAGCTACTCTGAGGAGAGCCAGGGAATAGGACAAGCTGTAACAAAATATGATACGTTGTTCCAAGTCACCAGTGAATTGGCAAGAGGCCAGAGGCTAAATGCGAGCAAGACCTCAGAGAGGCAAACGGAAGCTGGCTTTCAGCGTACACCAAGTGCCACCACCCTTTTCAAGGGTTTGGCAAGACTGGTGAACCTGAGCTTTGGTTTTCAGAGTCTGGAAGGACTAGAGCAGGGTGATATGGGAAGGAAGCCCAAACTGAGGCTTAGAGTCTGTTTTGAAACTTGGCAACCTGGGTGGTCCAAAAGCACTTCACACCTGGAACTGGACTGATGTGACCTGAGAGGCAGGCAGTGACACAACCCTCCAGGATAAAGTTCCAAGAACCATGTGTCCAGCATCGAGAGAGAGAGAGAGAGAGAGAGAGAGAGAGAGAGAGAGAGAGAGAGAGAGAGAGAGAGAGAAACCAACACCCCCCCCCAAAAAAAACCACACACATACATACAAATAAAATCCAACAGGTTCTCAAAAGCAGAGCCAGCAGAATAAGACCCAAAGTAAGTTCATGTATTAAATTGTCAGACACCATATGTAAGACAATACACTTAATATGTTTTAAAACAAGAGACTAAGCCAAGTGTAGTGGTGCGTACCTTTAATCCCAGCACTCGGGAGACAGAGGCAGTGGATCTCTGTGAGTTTGAGGCCAGCCTGGTCTACAAGAGCTAGTTCCAGGATAGCCAAGGCTACACAAAGAAACCCTGTCTTGAAAATCCAGCAGCAGCCAGGGGCTGAGGAGATGGTTCAGTTGACATGAGCAGTTGAGTTAGGGACCTAGCATTCACAACAAAACCTAGAAACCTTGATAGCACACATTTATAATTCCAGTGCTGGGGAGGGAGAGACAGGAGAGGAAGATCCCTGGGGTCTGGTGACCAGATAGCCTAGCCTAATCAGGGAGTCCCAGGTCCCAGTGAGAGACTGTCTCAAAAAAAAAAAAAAAAAAAGACCTGGACAACTCCTAGGAATGACCTGACGTTGCCTTTTGGTCTCTACATACACAGGCACACATGTGCACACAGAGCTGCACATAAATGCACATGTACAATAGTCAGTCAGATTTTTAAGCAGACAATGCTTTATTTAAAGTAAAATAATTGAAAGTAAAAATCTAATAGGCAATATTAACGTGTTAGAATACACACACACATATATATACATATATATATATATATATATATCTTATATATTTCTTATATATCTGAAAAGTAACCAAAGATGGACTTTAGACTTCAAAGGTAGATAGTTCATTCAACAGCTAAGTGTACAATGAAAACAATGACAATTAGAAGATACTAGAATAATATCTTCAGTGAGCTACAAGAAAACAATTGTCAGTCTATAATTGCATATTTATTTAATCGTTTTTCAGATAAAAGGAAAGTTAGGACTTTTTTACCCAACACACTCTATCATAAAGAAATTCTTAGGGATATAGTCCAAGCAGAAGGAAATTGATCCCAAATACAAAAGGAATTGCTAGCAAAGAAAATGCCAAATATATAGTTAAGTCTAAGTGATTATTGGGTGTAGATACTCGACCTAAGTGAGTTCTTGGGAACTGCCTATGAGTTTGAAGTGTGCACACAGCAGGCGTCTGGAAGAATGCTCTGGAAGGCAGCATCTGCTGAGGAGTACAGGAAGCAAGCTGTCAGAAAAAGAAGCTGATTGTGTGGGCAGTTGAAGGCAGCATCTTACCTCACAAAAACTCTAGAGTGGTGAGGCAGCACTGTTAGCCCATCTTTAAGGAAGAGAATTTTGATTTATTCTGCTTTTTGGGGGGGCAGGGGCAGGGAACCTTTATCTCCTCACACTCACACACAATGCTGACCAAGCTGAGATATGAATGAAGTCATTCTCCTCGTCAGGGGACAATTCCCAGGGAGGGACTCAGCTCAGGGATTAAAGCTGCCACTGCTTGGACATGGGAGCACAGTAGTGCCCACAGCAGAGTGGAGGCAAAGCATTCAGAATCAGAGGCGTGCTCTTCAGGCCAACGCAGCCTTTGACATCACAACACAACTGTTGTCGTCTACCAAGTTCACACTGAAGAACTAAGCAATCAAATCACAACAACACCACCACAAATCACCAATGATATCCTCAAGTTTTAAGTTAAGTCTACAATCTTGTGTTGGGCTGGATTGCTAGCTAACTCTGGATGCCTGCAGCTCCAGGACTGTGGACTAGGCGTACTTGCAAGAAAACATAGAAATAGGTATATAACAAATAGTACATTTTGTATTGTTTTTATGTTGTTTGAGAGGTTTAAAAATATTGACTAACTGTAGCCTTTGATAAAAACTTTCAAATTTTAAAGTGATTTTTAAAACACTATTTGTTGATTGATTGTGGAGGGTGGGGCAGGGAGACAAGGCGACTGGGAAGGAAGAGAAAGAGAAACTTCCTGAGATGATGACTGAGGGTTTTGAGCTGATGAAAGACACTGATGCACAAATTCAGAAGGCTCATTCAGTGACTCTTAGACCAGAAAAATAAAACTAGGACTTCCCTTAGCTCATCTAAGGTTAAAAGGACAGGGGGAAAAGTGCGAACCCAACCCAATTAGCAACTGCCATGAAGGTTTAACATCAGACAAAATAAACTTTCAGGAAAACGGAATTTTCTGAGGGATAAAGGGAGCCCCTTCCAGTTATAAGTATAGTTCAGCAGGAGGAAATAGCAACTCTGATCTTAAACTCTCTCACACCATAGACTCAAAAAACGTAGGCAATAACTGTCAGGACCACAAAGAAATGCCACCCAATAATCACAATCAATCCAGAGGTCAGTGAACCTGCAAGGACACTAAAGACAAGAAACCAAGGTCCACGGAGGCTGTGTCTTGGGTCAGTAGTGGGAGCCAGACAAATATGTTCCGCTGTCCTGGTGTCTTCTACCGTTCCCTGCAGATGACACCAAAAACTCAGTCTCTTCCAACTCAGGAAGAGAAGAACATGACACCAGGCTGCTGTTAGAAGACATTGCTGATGAGGTTGTCCTGTGTCCCTCACTGAAATCCAATATTAAGAGTAGAAAATTAGAATTGGATAAATGTCCACAAAAGCAAAATGACATGTTTTGGGTTTTTTTAGATATCAGTTGAGGGGTTCTAATTCCTGATTTGCTGCCCTTTTTCATAGTTAGGTGTAGCTGGTTAAAAGACAAAGAACTATTTCTTTGCTCTCTGGGATCTGTGACAACACTGATCTCCATAGGAAGAGCCTCTGCTTAGTCAGCCTAAGATATCTGAGAAAAATGGCATCATTTTGCATTTTGCATTTCAGGTAATGCAAAACCTTACCTGAAAATAAGTGATGCCCCTTCCCAAGCCCCTAGCGTCTCTTCTGATTTTCATGCTACATTGTCCCTTATAGATAAGATAGATCTGTTATAAAATTAGATAAGCTATAATCAATGTCCCCAGAAAACGGCAAATTCATTTGCCCAGAGTGTCAGGATTTTACCTCTGTTTTCCTTTGGTAGAAGTCATGGCAAATGGCACTTAAAGACAAATGATCCAGTGTAAGAACCATTTTTCTGCTTTACCAGCTTTCATCTTCTAGTGAATACAGAGAGAGCCAAGCTTGGAAAAGGAAATGCTCACCTGGGGATTAGCCCTCGCAGACAAAGTTCCTTTGAGGACAGAAAGCTGGGTCCTGGAAACGTGCTTCCTGGGAGATCAGGCTGGGGATGTCAGCCCTGAGAGTACAAACTCCCTTCAGCCCAGTGCAGGCCAGGCTGCCCAGAAGCCTAGCATGACTTCAGGAGCCAGTGGCTCGGAAAAATTCTCTGGCACTCTTGCCTGTTTGGGGTAACTGGTTTCTCCGGAAAATAAGCCAATATTGTTGTCTCAGTCTCTGTCAGAAAAGCATTTACCCAGGTATACCATTTTGCTTCCTAGTCCAGGAGACCTGGTGCCCATTAATTACTGTGCTACAGTCTCGATTTCTCAGGGCTTTCCCTAAGGACTGATTCACATTTTGGTGGCAAAGTGGATGCTAGAGAGCATAAATTCCAGGATCAGTCTCAGTGTGGGCTCTGACATTACTCACCGTGGCCCTTAGGCAAGCACCACAAACAGTGTGTGCCTTGTTTCATCACCCAGAAAGTGGAGAAAGTAACAAGTTGTCCGGAAGGGTGTCACTAAGGTAGAGTGGGTAGTTCACATAGAATCAGTGCCCAGTGTACGGCATGAGCCAATGTCCTCCAAGGCCATCGTCCCTTTCTTTGCCAGTCCCCTGTGGAGGTTTCCTGCTATCCTTCGTTTACCAGACTGGCCTCTTAGTCTCAACTGAACTCTCTCACTCACCTTGAACTGTCTTTCTTCTTACCTGACGTCCTAGGCTGATGGCTTTTGCTTGTGTCTTGGTGTCTGTTAGGCTCAGTGTGACTATAATGTCTCACCTTTGTCAACTTTAAATAAACACCCAAGATTACCTCTGTAACACGAATCTTAAAAGATCTTATTAATAAAAACAAACCTGGAGCCAGGTATTGCAATGAATGCTGAATGATCAGAGAAACAGAACAAGCCACAGTTAACCTCACCTCACCAGTTCCTCAGCTGATCTTGTTTCCTCAAACAGGAAGCCTCTGTGTCCTCATCTGAATGGATCTCAGCTGAACTGCTGCTAAAAGCCTAGAAGCTTAACAGACTCTAGTTCCTGGTTTTCACGCCTTATATACCTTTCTGCTTCCTGCCATCACTTCCTGGGATTAAAGGCCTGTGTCACCATGCCAGGCTGTTTCCAGGGTGGCCTTGAAATAATAGAGATCCAGATAGATCTCTGCCTCCAGAATGCTAGGATTAAAGGTGCGTGTGCCACCATTTTCTGGCCTCTATGTCTGTCTAGCGGCTGTTCTGTTCTCTGACCCCAGATAAGTTTATTAAGGTGCACAATATATTGGGGGACACAATATCATCACATACCTCCAATGAAATAAGCCTTTTAGCGCCCTTTCAAGTTACTATTTGAAAATGCTACTCTGAGTCTCTCTTCCAAGTTCAAGACCTATGTCCCGTGTCCCCAACTCATTGTTTCCTAAGCTGCTCCATTCCCTTCCCCATTCTGGATCTGGTAGTCTCATCATCCTGTCTCACCAGGGCTCCTCAGCTGGATTTCTCTTTTTCTAGACAGACCACCTGTATCAGAAACCTCCAGCAATGGGAGAGCCAGGTGAGCCCTCAGCTGACATAGGTCTGTGCAGTTGCTGTGGAATGGATATATATATATATATATATATATATATATATATATATATATATATATATATATATTAACTGCTCCCACTTCCCTATCAGAACATCTTCTGCATCCCAGGCCTTCATCCAAACCAATCCCGCCTCCATCATCATATTTGTTGGGAAATATTTTTTTTAAGATGAAAAAGTCCCCCCTTATGAAGGCTTCACAAATTCTTTGAAAAGAGAGTTAAAGACAAAGAGTTCCAGGGGAAGTTTTTCAAACATCAATACTTCTCCGAAGTGGAAGAGGGGCAGAAAAAGGCACCTCTCACCACTGCCATATTGGTTAGCTCCCCACCCACCTGCCCATGGGTTGTCACTGACCCAGATCCAAAAATGTGTAGACACCCAAATCTCCACTGAATGGGTTGGCATCTGTTGTAAAGTGAAAACAGCAAAATAAATGGTCCTGTTGTATCAGGGCACAACTCCGAACTACCTTAGACACAGGCTTTTACACAGGGCAGAGAACCCATTTGTTGGGAGGACCTGTGCTGCTACTCCACGTGGCTTAGCAGCTTTGTCTCACTTACCCCTGCCTGCAGCTCTGTAAGGCAGGTTCTGTTACTATCCTAGCTCACAGCAGAGAAACAGCCTCCAATTGCTGAGATAATCTAGAAGGTGTAATAGGGAGAACATCCGATGGTTTTTGGACTCCTCTGTAGCTGCCAAGCTTTGTCCTCATATATTCTTAGTTGTTGGCAGGACCTAGAACTTTTCCTACAGCAAGAGTTAGGAGCCTATCACCACCCCTGTACAGCACCCATGCACCCTCACCCACCTCCCCTTGTAGACCCCTCATCCCGAAAACACAAGTGCAAACCCCTGACGTCAGAGCCAGACACTCTAGCCCCTGACTCTAAGAACCACTCCTCACAAGCTGCAAACACTCAACAGACCTCCGCTTCTTCTCTGTCTGTCTGTCCAGGACAAGTTGGGTCTGAAGTGTTGTCCACACGGATGATGCTGAGCAAACAGCATCCACGGGACTATTCACATCTGTACATGAGCAAGTGACAGCCAGATGTGACAGACCCCAGGCCAGGCAGCCGCACCAACTGTAGACTAAGAACTCAGAGAAAGGGCACAGGCCAAGGGTAACCAGCTTAGGAGGAAAGCACGCTGAAATCAGAAGTCGTACAAAAGGAATCACTGCTTCCCACTTACACAAACAGTTAAGTCCCCAACACCAATTATAGCTACTGCTGGGAATCAATTAATACGGTTGGTGGCTGCCCCAGTTTAGGGCACTGGAAAATGCACGGACTGGTGTAGCACGGTGTAACTTGTCTTGAAACACTATACTAAGAATCCATGAAGCCTGAAGTTTCATTTATTTTAAAGTTTCTTCTTCAATTTTGCTAATATGATATGAGTTTAAATATGTTATTATAAATTCTGGACACACAGAAAAATGTATTAGGAGCATTAAAATCAGTTTGTCAGTCATGTTTGTTCAAAGCTTCATCATCAACTCTGTCTATAATTCTAACAATAAGAAATGCATACTATATAAACTATACTTAAGGGCTGGCCCCGTGCCCAGCAGTAGAAGGCCAACACAAGCTCAATGGTGTTTTTGTAGAATTTTTTGTCCATATGGCTTTGTTTGTGCATTTTTTTATTTTACTGTCTTTTGCTAATATATTATGGTTTCTGATTTTGTGTTTTGAGGAGTTGTTTTATACACACACACACACACACACACACACACCTATGTATGTGTTTCTTGTGCTTTTTCGTGGATTTGTTCCAGGCTTGTTTGCTTTTTCATTTTCCTGCTTGTTTTCTAAAGAGAGAGAAGTCATGGAGTTGGATGGATGGGGAAATGGAGAGGATCTGGAGGCGGGGGGAGGTTCAGGTGAGCCATGATCAACTATATTGTAAGAATTAAAAAAAATAGTTATTACTGTCAAAAAGAAAAGAAGTTATACCTACTGCAGCTGCTACCCTCATGGTCAGACACCAAGAACGGGAAGTATAACAGGCCTTGGGCTAGTCTTTATCTATGTCCCACCCAACAGAGCAAGCACCCACTACCCTTTCTTCAGCAGGATCCACCACCACACAGGGCTCAGTGGAACCCCAAATGCCCTGCGGGTTGCTGTTGCCAGAGCTGGAAGAGCAGCTGCTGTGGCTGCCACAGGCTGGGGAAGCCAGTGATGATTCAGGGGTAGCACGAGGTTCCTCAGCTTGAGCCCTGTGAACTGAAAATGTGAAGAAGATAGCAAAAAAAAAAAAAAAAAAAAAAAAAAAAAAAAAAAAAAAAAGCAGGAAACTAATTGAGACCAGTTCCTCAAGCAAAGTATGGGAGTCCAGCAGCAGCTTTGCTACGAAGCTGATTCCAGCTGAACCGTCTGAAACACATGATTTTACAGAGTACAACTCTGTGCAGCTTCATTACGGGAACTAACACTGTCTAATTTGTATTTTTCTTTACCAGGAGCTGTCAGATCGGGCTCTTCTCTTCACTTGAACGGGGCCGCTAATGAGGTTTCACAGGTGTAACACAGGCTCCAGATTAATGTACAGGAAGGGAACCGGTTTCAGATCTGAGCTGTTCTTCTGATAAAGTACATTCAGATGACTCTCCTGAAATGCCCTCTGCTTCCCCATGGGAAACAGAACAACGCCTCCCACCCAGATGCCTGCACTTTAATCTCCAAAACGTGTGATGCTCTTTACCTAGCGAAAGGGATGCTGCACATGCACAGCTCAGAAGTTCGGCATGGGGAAATCACCCCTAGGGGGTCCACTGGAGTCAAGGGTCCTCGTTAATGACAGGAGAAGCAGAAACAGCAGAGTAGAACATGTAGTGAGGGATATGTGGCCCATTACCCGGAAGAAGACAGAAGAAGGAACCACAAGCCAGGGCATGCAGAGGACTTCTAGAAGATGTGGGGAAGCAGATTCTCTCACCAGCTCCTGTCACATGTTCATTTTATCCCAGGAGAGACATATCTGACTTTGGTTATCCAGAAATGTAGGATGACATTCAAGCCACTAGATTTACAGTAATGCATTAAAGCAGAAATTGGAAACTAACACACTCACCTGCCCTTTCTTCCCACTGTACCATTACCTCTCTCCATGAGCACGGTGACCCTGGTTGAATCAGGAAGCTTTCTGCTCAGACTCTCATGACACACCCACAGAAGAGAGCACATGACAGCCTTCTTCCTCAGGGCCTTGAGGACCATTGGCTCTCTACCATGATTGCCTGGTGGTCTATCCGCCTCCTTCACCAGACCGTGAACTGTTGTGGCAAGAACTGCTTCTTGGAGTATTTGTGTTTCCTCTCTAAACCAACAGTTCTTAACCTGTGGGTTGTGACCCCTTGGGCAAACCAATAGCGCCAAAACTATTTACATTACTGTAACATGAATTGCTAAACAGTCTTATTAATTAAAAAAAACAAAACAAAACACGGAGCCAGGTATTGGGGTGAAAGCTGAAAGATCAGAGAAACAGAACAAGCCAGCCAAGTTCTTACCTCTACAAAATCTTCAGCCTCAAGACAGTGAGTTCCTGTTTCCTTGTGCCTTATATACCTTTTCCTGCCCTACCATCTTACTTCCTGGGATTAAAGGAAAGGCATGTGATCTCAAGTGTTGGGATTAAAGGTGTGTGCTACCATGCCTGGCTCTGTTCCCAGTGTGGCCTTGAACTCACAGAGATCCAGACTCTGTCTCCGAGTGATAGAATTAAGGGTATGTGCCATCACTGTTTGGCCTCTATGTCTAATCTAGTGGCTGTCTCTGTCCTCTGATCCCCAGATAAGTTTTATTGGGGTACACAATATATCACCACACATTACTATTCATACCAGTAGCAAAATTGCAGTTATGAAGTAGAAACTAAAGTAATTTTATGGTTGGGGTCATCACAACATGAAGAATGTCACAGCATTAGGAAGATTGAGAAACACTGTTTAAACATTTCTTTTTTTTTTCTTCTCTCATAAATTACATCTTGACCACAGTTTTCCCCTCCCTCCACTCCATCCAGTTGACCCACACACACTCACACTGTAGGAGTCCCATGAGAACACCAAGATATACAACTATACATATATGTAGAGGCCCTAGCTCAGGCCTTTGCAGGCTCCATGCTTAAATACTTCTTAACGGACCGCTGCTACTTCCAAAAGCTCCACGCATCTCATCTACCAGAAACAATATCTATTTCTTCTGAGACTGTGAACAAGTAAAAAATGAAGAGAAGAAAGTGATGGAGATTCAAAGGGCACCTGTGCACGAGTCATGTCAGAGAGCAATGATGCTGTATGGAACAATTTGGAGAGCAGCTACACAGTGCATCCTCTCCCACCACCCCGTTTTAAAATCATTGTTTGAAGTTAACCTATAATTACATCATTTTCACCCTTCCCTTTCTTCCCTCCATCTCCCCCCCATGTACCCCCTTGCACTCTCAAATTCATGCCTCTTTTTCTATAATTGTACACACACACACACACACACACACACACACACACACACACACATTCCTAAATATATAAATATGACCTGCTCCATCTCTATAATGCTACTTGTATGTAAATGTTTTCAGGGCTGACCAATTGTTATTGGCTAACCAATCTTTGTGCTCTTGCCTGGGAAGACGATTTCACCCATCCTCAGCATTCCCTAGTTGACTGTATTTCTTTGTCTAGGGTTGAGGCCCTGTGAAATTACCCAACATCATATTAGCATGGCTACTGGTGTTATCCTTCTTTAGGTCTTGTTTAGGCAGCTATGTTGAAACATGGATGTAGCTTCTCCATCATTTTGAGGAAACACAGTCTCGCAGCAGACTTCCTGTCCCTCTGGCTCTTGCAATCTTTTCACGCCTATAACAAGTCTTTGTCTGTCCTGCCAGCCAGCTCCCAAATAACAATATGGAGACTTAATATTGATTATGAAAGCTCAGACTACAGCTTAGGCTTGTTCCTAACTAGCTCTTATAACTTAGATTAATCCATTTCTATTCACCTACATTTTGCCATGTGGCTTTTTACCTTTCTTTAATTCTGTATGTCTGACTCCCTCCATGTCTCATTGGTATCTCCTCTGTGTCTTGATTATCTCCTCCTCCTTCCTCTCTCTGCCTAAAAGTCCCACCTATACCTCCTGCCAGCTATTGGCCATTCAGCTCTTTATTAAACCAATCACTGCAATATATCTTCACATAATGTACAAATATCCCATAATACTCCCCTCTTCTGCAATGATCCCTGAGCCTTCCATGCAGGAGTCATATTGTAGGTACATCAGTTGTGGTAAGGCACCACACCATCACTTATTCTCTGCATTTTAATTAGTTGTGGTTTATGTAATGCTCTCCATCTGTTGCAAAGAGAAGTTTCTTTAGAGGTGAGAACTACAGTGATATGTGGGTATAAGGACAAACATTTAGAACCCAGTAAGGGATTATGCTAGTTTAGTAAAATGGTTATCAGTTCTCCTCCAAGATCCATGATCTCACTAGCAATGGGTAGTTGTCTAGGTTTCCAGTGCCTAGCATGACTTTCCTCTTGTTGAGCAGGCTCCCATGGTGCCTGCTAGGCTCCCTGATTCTCCCCAAGACCACATCATCAGATTCTCTTTCAGTGGCCATCCCTGAGGATTCTAGCTGCTGTTCCCCGGGCTAACCCAGCCCAGTCAAATGTTCCCTTTGCTCAAATAACTTTGCTTTGGGTTATTTTGTTCACAGCAGTGCTACAAGAGAAGGTGACCTGTTTCATTTAAAAAACATGAAGGCTTTATCTATATTAATAAAGGAAAAGTTATCAAAGCAATACAGCTATTTTTCTGGAGGAAGAGGGAGGGAAAAGCCTCATTGAGGGATATAAAATTCTGAAGGGAACAGAAGCAAGGTTTTACAAGACTATTTGAGATAATGTCAAGTACAAGAACAAAAGAACATAAACCAAGGCTCAGAAAGGGTCAGACCCTTAAGGAATTTAGGCGGAATTTCTTTAGACACAGAGCAGGTTTACAGACTAAAAACCAGAGGGTTGAAATGGGGAAAGGCTGTTGTAAATTTATTTGAAGCCGTTAGACAAAAATTGTTCCCTGAGTTCTCCTCAAACCACAGATCATGGCTTCTAATTCTTAGAACAAAGCAATCTGAATTGTGTAATGGTCTCTATTTTAGAGGTCTCATTTTTTCACCTTCTTTCAAATTAGTTCTTTAGCTACTTGGCCAAGTTTTAGGCTGTATAATCCAGGGAACCCCATGCTCCAAAATTACCAGACAGCTTTGTTCTCACAAATGAGAAAATAAAGATATCCAAATGTACCTACGTGCCACAGGAAAAGAAAGTGGTCCCTCCCTGATTGGGTAGACTTGGCACTCAGAGCATCCTTCTCCTTTCCAGTTACCTTAGCCCATGTGCCTTGGATGCCATGACTTCCATGCCAGACATTGCCTTTGGTGAGGTTTGTTTGAAATCCTCCTTAAAAGATGTCTTAGGTAGGGTTTCTATTGGTGCCATGGAAACACCATGACCAAAAAGCAAATTGGAGAGGAAAGAGTTTATTTGGTTTACACTTCCATATTCTGTTCATTAACAGAGGATGGAATACTGGCACAGCTATCAATGTTGTTCTTCTTCAGGTCTTGTTTAGGCAGCAATGCTGAAACATGGTTGTAGATTCTCTGTCATTTCTAGGTTCACATTCTCACAGCAAACTTCCCCCTTAATGGCAAAGATGCTGCTTCTTATATTAGACCATCATTTTGTGATTCTTTTTAAGGATATAATGTGGGAAGTCATATTGATGTCAGAGATCACCATTGTTATTACTTGCCTACTACTTTAATATAAAAGCTAACTAGTATTTTCTGTGTCATTTACTTGACAGTCTTGGTAAAGTAGGAGTAGCTTGGTCAATGCACATGATGTGTTCAACAACAACAACAAAAATTCAACATTCCTAGAAGAAAATGAATCTTGAGCTAGCAGTCGTAAGATAGGTCAAGTTGAAAGTGTGCAGAGGGGAGGTGAACAAGGGGCAGAATGGGACAGCATGTGTGGAGACCATGTGTCTTCAGCAGAGGACTTAGGCATGACACATATGAGCAATGCCCTTAGCACAGGCCAGGTCACACAGAAGACCAAAACAGGTCAAAAGAACAAGCCATTTGTGATGGATAGTTCTGTGTCAACTTGACACAAGCTAGAGTTATCTGAAAGGAGGGAACTTCAATTGAGAAAATGTCTCCATAAGATCTTAATTAGTGAATGATGGTGGGGTGCAGGCCAGTTATGGGTGGTCCTGGGTTTTATAATAAAGCAGACTGAAGAACAAGCCAATAAGCAGCACCTGTCCATGGCCTCTGCAGCAGCTCTTGCCTGCAGGTTCCTTCCCTGTTTGAGTTCCTGTCCTGACACGATGAAAAGCGATATGGAAGTGTAAGTCAAATAAACCCTTTCCTCCCCAACTTGCTTTTTGGTCATGTTTTTTTTGTTACAGCAGCTATAACTGAGACATCTTCTAAGAGAGATTTCAAACAAACCTCGCTGAAGGCAATGTCTGGCATGGAAGAAGTCATGGCATCCGAGCTGAGGTAACTGGAGACTAGAGAAGGATCCAAAATCAGCTTATTTCCCCACCTGTCTACTCTGCATTAAAGCTAAAGATGAGCCTGGCCGGGTGGCACAGGATACAATCCCAGGTACTCAGGGGGACAAAGGCACAAGGATCACAGGTTCAGGCCAGGCAGCAAAATAGACTGAACCCAAGACTAGCCTGGCAACTTAGTAAGATCCTGGATCAAAATTCAAACAAACAAAAGTACAAAGGAGGCTTGCGGTTGATTGTAGGACAAAGTACTAAATGGTCTTATTAATAAAAAAATTTAAAAAAAGAGTCAGATATTGGAGTGAAAAGCTGAAAGATCAGAAAAGCAGAAAGAAGAAGCCAGTCATGTTCTTTCCACTTGGAAATCCTCCACTAAAGAGACCTACTTCCTGTATACCCACACCTATATGCTCTTCTGTTTTGCATTTCACTTCCTGTCTCTGCTCAGCTACATCACTTTCTCTTTCTGCCCAGCTCTGTCACTTCCTGTCTGTCTGTACAGACCTCCAGACCTTTATAGTTAACTAGTGTTGGAATTCAAGGTGTGTGCCACCGCATCTGGCTCTGTTCCCAGTGTGGCCTTGAACTCACAGAGATCCAGACAGATCCCTGCCTCCCAAGTGATGGGATTAAAGGTGTGTGCTACCATTGCCTGACTTCTATGTTTACTATAGTGGCTGGCTTTTTCCTCTGATCCTCAGATAAACTTTATTGGGGGACACAGATAAAATATCACCATATGTCATATAGTTCAGAGTTTCAGAGCTTGCCTGGCATGTTCAAAGCCCTCGGTTCAATCCCCAATCCAATCAGTTGATTAATCAAATATAATAATAGATTGTTGCACCAAATTGGCACCAAAAGCTGTTGGGGTCGGGGGTGGGAGCAGCTGGAGAGATGGCTCAGTAGATAGAGCACTTGTTGCTCCATCAGAGGATCTGGGTTCGATTCCCTGTACCCATGTGGCAGCTCACAAGCACCTGCCACTTCACTTCCAGGGGATCTGACACCCTCTCCTACCCTCATGCAGGTACTTACATGTACTCATAAAATAAAAACAAGCAAGTCTTTTCTTTAATGTTAAGGTAAAGGACTGAGAGTCTTAGTCCATTAAAACTGTTAAAATAAAACACTACAGTCTGATTGGCTTATAACCAACCAACAGAAAGTCATCTGTGCATGGTAGTGCAAGCCTATGATCCCAGCTACTCTGGAGACTAAGGCAGAAGAAGCACTTGAAATCAGGAGTGCAAAACCCGTCTAGGCAGCACAGTAAGATTCCATCTCAAAAAATAAAGGAAGAGAGGGGTTTCTCACAGCAGACCCAGTGTGCCTTCTTCTTACACGGTGGAAATGTTAGCTCATCCTCTGTAGCCTCTTTTATAAGGACGCCAACTCCAGCCGCAAGGTCTCTGTTCTCACGGTTTACTCTCCCCGAAAAGCTCTCATCTCCTGATGGTATCACCTTATGGGCTGGAGTTTTAATATATTGATTTTAGGGGAGACTCAAATATTCAGACTATAGCAAACACTTAATGCTTGCAAGGGTGCTATATGAGAAATAGTCTTACGTTAGCAGGTAGGCAGTTAAACTTGTTAAAAAACTAAAACAAAAAACCTTTTAAGAAGCCAAAATTAATTCACTAATTGAATTTGTTGAGCACTCAATATTTACTGGGCCCTGGCCTTTAAGAACATCTTGCTTTTTTCTTTTTTTTCCATCTCTCTTGCTTGCTGCCTTCTGGGTTCTGGAGCATCGTTGACGTCATATCCATAATTGAATCTTTGTGTCCCTCCAAATTCAATATTGAAATTCTATTCCACAAGAGATGGTGGTTTCAGAAGGTGGGACTTCTGGCAGTGGATTAGGCAGAACCCTCAAGAATGGATCTGGTGACCTCCTTAAAGGCATTGCTGAGTATTCCATAGCTCTTTCCACAACATGAAGATGAAGTCCCTTCAGACTCCCAGTATCCCAGTATCTTAAGTTCCACGTTCTCCGGAACTGTGAAAAAAACATGTGCGTTGGTCACAAGCCAAGCTCACCTGCTAGGTGAGCTTGTATGCCTCCACTTCATGTTCCTTTCAAAGCAGTCCTGCTAAGTTTTACATTCCATTACCAGATCTTTGTATGGACCAATTTAATGCAGTTAAGTACAGTGAACGGCATCAAACACGTTTGAGTTGAAATGATTGAATTATATATCCTTGAGAATAAAGCAGATGGTTTTTTGTTTGTTTGTTTCTTTGTTTGAAATAACCTGAACCCTAAACACAAGTCGGGTACTTCATCTGGTACTCAGTCTAAAGCTAGCCATCTATCCCAACACTGAGAGCAACTGTGTCAGACATCGCATACGTGTGAAATCCTGTCTAGGAAACTTGACTAGCGATTTCATGATGACGAGGGATACAACAAATGAATCGTCTCCTTATTGGCTGATCTTAAGATCTGACTGACTCATTCCATCAGGATTCCTCTAACTCAAGCTCAGACAGTTTGGTACCAGAGAGAGCTAATGGCTAATAATAATATTTTTCTTACCCACAAGTATTTGCCTTGTAAATGAGGGCAGTGAAGGAAGAGTGGTTTTTTTGTTGTTGTTGTTGTTTTATTTGTATGTTTGTTTGTTTTTTGTTTTTCCCAACAGGAATAACATGGTGGCTGATACACGGGGACAAGTGAAGAGAAATGGCTCTTAGCTAACTTCCTCTTATACATCAGGACTTGAATTCTGTCTTTCAAATTTGTTTTAGAAATCAAAATGGTCCAAATGTAGTACACAGCATCTCAGATGCTCCTTTCTATTCTGCATATACCTCAGAAATAATGTCATCCATGAGTATAGTTCAGCAAACAGAGTCTGCCTTACTAAGCATGCATCAGGAACTTCTCCACCTAAGCACCTCCTTCTATGTTTTCTCTCATTTGATCCACACAATCACTCAATGAAGTCGCCATTACTTTTGTTATCAATGAAGAAGTCAAGGCTTACAAAGTCTTGTTGTCTAATTGGTAAAGTAATGGTTTAACCTTGTCTGGCTGATCACTAGCAATCACTGTAGCAAGACAATGTTCTAGACCACTTGGTGGACCCTGGAGACTGGATTATAACAACCTTGATTAGATCAGAAAGTTTCCAAGACTTTTGTCCTCATAGCACATATTAAATAATGCTGTGGATGACCCTTCTGTATGCTGTGAATATGTATTACTGTCATTGGTTAATAATAAAGCTTAGGCCTATAGCAAGGCAGGATAAAGTTAGGCAGAACAATCACACTGAGGACTGGGATTAGGAAGAGAGGCGTCAAGAGAGACACCAGTGAGCTGCCCAAGAAGCAAAATGCCAGAGGACCAGTAAAGCCATGGGCCACATGGCAATACATAGATTAATAGAAATGGGTTAATCTAAAAGTAAGAGCTAGTTAATAATAAGCCTGAGCTATTGGCTGAGCACTTTGTAATTAATATAAGCTTTTGTGTATTTATTTGGAACCAGACGGTCGGGACAGAAAAACTCCACTTCTGTTTACAAAATAATACCTCCTTAATCTCTTTGCCATTTAGCAACTTGAAAAGCATTTTTAGACATGCCATCTCATCTGATCAATAAGATTTTACAAAGAAAATATCACTTTTGGTTTTATCAATAAAACTATTGGCTAGAGTGTTAGAACTAAGTTAATATGTTTAGAAACGATGAAAAATTTGTAGGTGGGAATGAAAGGACATGAACTCTGGAATGCTAGGTGATATGACATGGACCGACGTCAGGATTTCCATTCCGTGGACAAGCAGCCACCCGTGTAGAAGTGCCGTCAGAACTGGGTCTCCCTGTATACACAAAGCAGGGTGAGCAGAGGCCAGGGTCAGCTTTAAGGAACCCACATCTTTCTCCTTTGGAAACTGTTTTTGCCTCACGATGAACAGATTAAAACATTCTAAACTCATACCAAGAATTAAGTCAGATTCCAAGATTTTTCTTTGCAATTTCCACAGTGTTTTTCTCCTTTCTAAGTTGTTCACTTGGTCAAATTCCTGTCTGTTCCTATCCTTTCCTCATTCACTTTTCAAAGTATAAAAATGTATACACTCATTCTGTAAACCTTAACATCCCCGCAGCCCTTCCCAATTTTAGAATATCTACTTTTTAAAGCTATATTCTTGGTTAAGGAGAAATTAGATGGTATTTGGCTAGAGATCCAAAGAAGTACGAATTCTACCCTTTCCATAGGGACCAAGAGGCAGAAAACACACAAGGAGAAGTAGTACAAATGAAATGTAATACCACTCTCTTATTAGCCAGATGTGTATGACTTAGATGAATCCTATTTCCTACATACCACTGCCGACCATGAGGAAATCCCTCTGGCCATCATGCTATATTTATGTTCCAGGAGTAATAGCGACAGCCTTGGATTCTGTTCCTGGAAATTTTCCCACTGTCAGCCTGCCAACACATACCAAATCATATCTTTAGAGACCACAAAAACTGAAATTCGGTGTATAGTGGGAATGAGCTGTGGTTACAATAAAGCTAACATCATTGTGTTCTGTCCTGTCAGGTGACTCCAGCCTGTGGGTAGCTTCAGACAACTGTAAAGCAACCAACAAAGCCACCGGAAGAAATGCTTACAAGATAGGAACGGACATGTGTAAGGGCAGATTCTCCCTCCCCCAGCAGATTAGGCAGTGGAAGTTCTGAGAGGTTAAATGCAAAGTCGGGGGCTCAAGGGGAACCCACAAACTCTCCAGCACCCCAGGGCTCCATACACCAGTCCACAATTTAATGAATGGAAAGTACTTCTGTCTTCCCGAGAACAGATAAGCATAAGAAA
Organism: Peromyscus eremicus; assembly: GCF_949786415.1. NCBI lineage: Eukaryota > Metazoa > Chordata > Mammalia > Rodentia > Cricetidae > Peromyscus > Peromyscus eremicus. The sequence continues at coordinate 52,658,929 of NC_081419.1, forward strand.
TGCAATGCCTGATTTAAATTTTTCTTTGCTCTCCACCCAGCCAGGTCCTGCACAGCCTTCTCAGGCTCTAGCCTAGTAAGTGTGGTCCTCACTCCTCATCAAGGAAACTTCTCTTTACAACAGACCATTGCAGAAAACCATAACTGCTAAAACTGCAGAGATACCTCTACAACACACTCCCACACCTAAGACTCAGGGAATATTTTGGAAGAGGGGGCAGAAAGATTATAGGAGCCAGAGGATCAGAGTTCGCTGTGAGATTGTGTCTCTTAGTGATGTCAGAAGCTACACCCATGAAGTCTCACCAACATCATGGCCTAAACTTAAGCTGAACAAGGACACCAGCAGTAGACATGCTAAAATTCGGGAAAGCCAAGAAGGCCTCAACCCTACACAAAGAACTACAGACAACTAAGGAAAGCTGAGAGAGGGAGAAACAGTCTTCCCCAGGGAAGAGCACACCAACTGGTTATCCAATACCAAATGCCCAGCCCTGAAAACATGCATACAAGTAACACTGTACAGACTGGGCGGGTGATATTTACATATTTAGGAATACATGTATGCACATACATAGATGTATATGTGTGTAAATAATTAATGGAAAAGAGGCCCTGGATTTGGAAGAGAGCAAGAAGTGGGTACACAGAAGGATTTGGAGGGAGGAAAAGGAAGGGAAAATGATGTAATTATATTATAATCTCAAAAAATGAAAGAAGTAAATACAATTAAAAACTGTAAAAAAAAAATTTCTCTTTTCAGCCATTTCTCAGCCACCAAGTCCCCAAATGTAATAGGTGTTAAATACTATGATAATTCAAAATGCGGGAAGATCTAGTCAGGTCTGAGTAGCTGGGGTCCAATAATTGAAGCACACACCCTGGAAGCTTTTAGTGATTGGTTCTGAATGTTCTTTCGTAGCTACTCTCTATAGAGCTTTTTCCCACCCCTATCTTGCTAATTCCATTCACTAAAAGCTGAAATGGAACCCACTTCCCGAGAAACATGATGTACCAAGGACAATTATTATGTTAGAATCTGAATGTGCATAAGCTGGAGCCTCGGATGTTTAAATTAACCTTTTAAAAAATTAGACAATAATATTTTCTCTGTAGCCCCTATATCCCATGGAATCACAATTCTAGAGAGCAAAGACAAGTAACGTGGTCATATTTCCTAGGAGTTTAAATAGATTTAAATGCCTCTTATTAGAATCTTGAGGAAAGTACCTTGAGTCATAGACTGAGTACCCACAGGTATGCTTTGTTTGACTTTTAAATCCAGGTGCTCTGACCAGACTATGCAGTGTCTCTCCATAACAAATATGGAGAGGAAGAAGGACTGTCCTCTGCAGAGAAAGGGCGCCAGGTCCCCACTGTCTCGGCCACCTGTCCCTAGTCCTCCCAGTCCATGGAGGCATTTGAGTTTGTGAACCCTGCTCCAAAGCAATGAATCTCAATTTACATCAGGATCACTTGAAGGGGCTCTCCATGCCAGTCTCCCTTCCTCCCAGATAGGTATGAACAACCATAGCCTTAATTATCATCCAGACCATCAGTGAAACAGAAAGGAAAGGGTGTTACCTTTGCCCAACGATTTTAATCTATATTTGCTTCCTACCACTAAGGCAATAATGAATTCTCTGTTGAAGTGTGACTGACAGTCAAAACCATTCACTAATTTGCCTAATTCATCCAAGCAACCCATCGATGGAGAGGAGAAGTCTTGCAAGGTGATCATTTCATGCCGATAAAACTGTTCAATTATCCTAGTCCAAATAGTCAAAGCAATGGCATACAGGATAGAGCTTCACTTTTTAGAGTTATAACCTATGCTTTGCATCTTTGCTAGGAACAAAAACAAGCAAACAAACAAAAAACCCTAAAACCATGTAAGTTCAAAGTCTAGCCAAAGCAATTAGTCCTATAAGTCCATCTGTGTAAGAGCCGGCATCTTGATATCTAAAAACACCCACCTTCGCAACAAACTCTAAGACAATCCAAGTTCCCAGGCTTTCTCTAGAATGGTGCTGCTCAAGGTGTGTATGAATGCTTTGCCTGAGTGTGTGTGTCACCATGTGTGCCCTTAGAAGCCAGAAGAGGGAATTAGATGCCCTGAATCTGGAGTTGCAGATGATGGTGAGCACCATGTAGGTACTGGACACTGAACCCAAATCCTCTGCGAGAGCAACACGTGCTCTTAACAGCTGAGCCATCCCTCCAGCTCCAAAGTGTAGCCTGTAGACCAGTTATACAAGTATCACTTGAAAGACTGATAGACATGTCAGTTCTATGACCACTAATCAGAAGTCTGGAGGCAGAATCCATTGATCTGTGTTCTCAAATCCCTCCAGGTGATTCTGGTGTGTGCTTAAATTTCAAGAATCAGGAGTAACGCTTCAGAATTTTCTAGAAAGCTCAAAAAAAATCAGAACCCTTAAACCCTAATCCCAGATTCATGTCTATCAAAATCCAAGGTGACACAATCCCTTCCCATCACAGAATCCCACTTGAATGGCACTTCTGAATTCATGGTTCCCTGCTGAGTGTCCACGGGAATCTGAAGAGAGGAAAAATGAGTTGATCTGCTGGTGCCAGCCTTGAACTACTCGAATGAGTAACTTGCAGGGATAGGATCAGGCCCCCAGCACTTTAAAAGCTCCTCGCACAATTCTAAAGCACAGTTGAGTGGGGAACAACCTCTACAGGGGTCTTCAGCTCCCCCAGCCCACCCATGTCCTCATTTTCTACACTGGAAGCATCCTGAGCCCCTTCCTACATTAAGAATGGGTGCCAACGATTTCAAGTATTTTAGTTGCTTTTCAAAGTGCAGCCTCTCATCAGTTTAGGGAGATTTGTGATCAACGGTTGTTTTCTAACCCCTCTTGGATTCACATCTGAAGATAACGTTATTTGGGGATTAGTGCTAGGGATGGTTTCTGCCAGTAGGTAGGCCCTGCAGCAGTGAAAGTTACATGCCCTCCAGAAACCACATTCTCCGGCAAAAGAAGTTTTGGCTGAGGAGGAGACACACAGCTATTCTAATAGTCTCAGTGTCATAGCAAGTTCCTTCCAAGCAGTTTCTGCAATGCCCAAGGAGATGCTAAACCCATTAAGTTAAGTCAACACCGGTGCTGAGATGGCACGTGGGGTCAGGGGTCAGGGGACAGGGGACAGGAGCATAAGACATTCTCCGGGCGATTGTTGGAGGAGATGCTCTCCAACTATACAAAACCATTGTGGAGACTTTAAAGAAGTCTTTACAAAAAATGTGGGTAAATGATAGTATTTGGCCAAAACATTTATAGACCCACTGGGTGAAAATGTCTTAAGACACAAGGGTGTTTTTTTTTTTTTCCCTGAAGTGGCATGTACCACTGACAGCTCATCAAACAAAGGGAAGCAGAAAGAATAGAAAATGCATATTCATGTGTAATAACAGAATAAAAAGACACTGTAGGAGCAAATATTGATAGACAAATGTTTTCCTAGAGAAAGTGGTATGTATATTTTAGCTTCATAAAAATACACTTGAAGACAAAAAAAAAACTTTTTTTTCCATTTTGGCTTCATTAGAACAACAAGAGGCTTTGTGTCTCCCATCAAAGCACACCCAGACCCTTTTGTCATGTCTGAGAAACTATTGATTCCTCTATTAAATTGTGCTATATGGAAAAATCTTGACAAGAGCAATATCATTTATTAGACTAACAAATATGTTAGTTGAACCAGGTTTGTAGACTTCTAAAATCCATTATACAACTGCAGCTCTTTTTCAGAGACCAGGATGTATTACAGAGACCAATTCTCAGGACACAGTATGACTAATTTACTGGCACATTCCAAGAGACCATTATATCTTAAGAAGTATAGAAAAATTATAACCTTCAACTTTGGAGAAAATCACTAACAGCTGATGTGTCTGTACTGAAAATCTCAACAAGCCGTGTCTATAGCTCTGAGGATTTTCATACTCAGCGTTTTCAGACACCAGAGAGGAAACATGGAGGACAACTACAGACAGCCAAGTGAACGGGAAACCTGAGCTCCTTTTGAAATGATTAATATGCACAAGGTCATCAAGCCCTCACTCCAGCACTGTCTGTTCATACTGAGTTTTCCACACACCCACGTCCATTCTTCACCTGTTTCGTTCCTGTTTCACTTTTTCTATGGACAATGCACCCAGAGAGCCCTTTTAAGCCCTAACATAATATACCCTAGCCCTAGATAAACACATTATCCTCCCAGAGCCCACTTTATTCAGCCACTTCTCTTTGCAGAAAAGAGAATTGAAGCCCAGAAAGAAAATGAGCCTTCCCCAACAGAGCAGAACACCACAGCAGAGCCTAGCTCCCAGTGTCACGTGCCTCAACCTCTCAGCTATCCCATCTCTGTTGTAAATCAGGTGAGGAAAATCCAGTCCTGTCTTAACTTAGAATGCTCCCATGTAGCCTAGGACCCTCCCTGGGAGATCTTGACTTTATTAAGAAGTTCATCTCTCCACAATCAACAAATAATGTGTGGTCAGTGCCCTAGGTCTTAAACAGGTAACCTGAGCTACCTGCTGCCAAATGTGCAGCCAACTCCAGGGAGCTACGTGCTTGGATGGGGAAAGGTGGCCTTTGACAGACTGCCTTTTGAAGGGAGTTAAGAAAGATTCTGGGCCACTTGGTAACCCCCAAGCACTTCGCCACTTGCCAGTGCTCTTAGCCTCTGGAATAAAGGTGAGAACATGAAGATTCATCATAAACCTCCAGGAAACGCAAAAAGAAAAACTCCAGGACCTTTATCCACATGAGACAAGAGGCTTGCCCTCAAGCAGACCAGAGAGTTGTGACAATGCCAGTCTTGGTCACCATTCTTTGCCAGTGTGACGCAGAAGAGCTGGAAAGCAGGTAGGGACTGAAAAGGGGGAAGAAGAAAAGAGAAAATGAAAAAAAAAAACTAAGTGAAGAGAAGAGCTGTGGTAGAGAATTCCAGTGCTTACCCATAAGCAGCTCTCTTTGCCCTCTAGGCCACTGTTTAGAGAGGAGTTGCTCTTCCAAGCCCTTGGATAGGTCCATGTGACTAGTTAGGTCAAAATGGACTGCAGTGGTGTGCAGCATTTACTCCAAGACCCTTCATGACAGCCTACCCAGATCAGGGAGCACTCCCCACAGAAGGCATGCTCTATCAACACATGTAGGACCTTTGTCCTGGAGTGTCACCTAGATCTCCACACAAGTTGGCTTCAGTAAGAAATAAATTCTACCATTCCGGTCGCTAAACTTCAGTGGGTGTTTGTTGCTAAGGCATACCCCGGCCTCTGCCAGTTGACAGAATAAGGGGGAGGAAGCAGAGGAGTGACTGAAAAGGAGAAAGAACAGAATCCAAGGAGAAAGGGGGAGATAAAGGGGAGGAAGAAGAGGGAGAGGAGGGGGGAGAAGGGGAGGAGGAAGAGGAAGAGACAGAGGAGAGCCAACTATAACCCCTCGTACAAACTGCCTTCTGTTAGTGACAGAGATGTGTTTTGTAACAACTCCCAAGGAAGAAGTCAGTGCTCAAGGGTCACAGCTTCACACTGCAATGCGTGTGTGCACTCATCTTTCTACTGAGTCACACTTACCGCAATACACATACGTACACTAATTACTTACTAGTTATGAAACATCCACCAAAACGCCAGTCACCACAAGGCGACAGAAGGGACCAAAACACAGGCACTGTCCCTGGCCTTGTGGAGTCTATAAGCTACTGCTACCCCCTCCCCCCCTTTAAACTGTCGGGATCCCCTTCCAACTGTGCCTGGCAGAAGGACAGAATGATGACAAACTCAGGCACCAGGCAGAGCTTTGGCTGGTTCTGCAGGGACCAGCTACTTGATAAGTTCGCGCGTTACTTTTCCGTTGCTATGAAGAGGTGAGGTTACCTGGCCTAGACAACTCTGTGGAGCAGAGCTTTGCACAGGCTGCTGTTTCAGAGATTCGGTCCCTCTGATGGGCTCTGTCCATCATTCAGCCACTGAGCCCAGGGGGTGGCAGAGTGGAGCAGCTTGTCCAGCGGAAGGGCAGAGAGCAGGGGGTGGGGCATCCCTGGGTTTGTCCTTTTCTTCTGTGCCCTCAGCACTTGGGACTGTGCTGCCTGCCTTCAGGGTGGACCTTCCTCTTCCTCCAGCCCTCTCTAGAAATGCCCTCCCAGACACTCACATATACGGGGGATGCTAAAGTCAGTCAAGTCAGCAATGAAGATCAACCACACCCAAGAGTGAGCACTGGGGGTCAATGCCCTCATCTCCGACACAATGAAGTTAGGTGTAATCACCTCCACATCACTTCGAGTCTAATATAAAGTCAAGTAATAATAACAGCCATACCAACCAATATTTATTGACCACTTGTTACATTCCAGGCACCCACTGAGCCTGGACAATTGCATTTAATCCTTTTTTAATCAGTCACCACAGGGAAGGCATTATTTTTCCCAGTTTACAAATAAGCCTTAAAGAGGGAGAAGAAACTTCTCAAGCCCATAGACCTAGTAAGTGCCACGTTGGAACTACGATCCAGAGAGAAACCTGAGCCTCCACCCTTAACCATAGTGCATCATAAAACATGACTTTGACTGTGACCGAGCAGAAATTGCATAGGGGACTGGAGAGATGGTCTGCAGGTAAAGGTGCCAAGCTTGAGCTCCATCTCCAGGATCCATACAGTGAAAGAAGAAAACCAGCTCTCACAAGTCAACCTTTGACCTCCACATACCTGCTGTGACACACACACACACACACACACACCACATAAATAAACATATAATAAAGGAAAATAACGTTTCTTTAAATATCCGTGTAAAAAAATAAATGTTCTTTTAAAAAAATTTAAGGAAATTTAACATGGGAAACAAAGCAGCTATTTTTTGTTTTGTTGTTGTTTTGTTTTGTTTTGTTTTTTCATTCTCTTGGAGATATCAACGCTACATCCCCTCAGGTCCTAAAAGAAAGCAAGCACCTGTTACAAACTGTTGAATTATTGTCTTCTATCTTTGCTAGGAAATGAAGCACTTTCATTTAGGATGTATCAAGTTCCTGCTCTGTGCAGATCTTGCTTCATCTAAGCCACAGAAAAGATAACATGAGCTTCCTCTTTAGACCAGACCCATCTATCTCAGTTCCTGCAACCTCTGGGACAACTCCACAGCCTTCCTCTGTCGACTCGGATCAGTTGGGTCACTGGCAAGTTGCCGTCTGGGGTTCCTGGATCTTAAGGGCCAGGCATGTCTTGCTGAAGTAAGCTACCATCGCTCTTCACTTCAGCCGCTCTTGGTTAACTTGTGTTCCTGTCTGCCCTAAGAACTAAATAAGAAAACGAACCAACAAATGGGTACAGACATTTTCCTCTAGGCTTGTAATGGAACTTCAGGTTGACTGGGTATTTGGTGAATCTTGGAGATCTAACTTTTTAATTTAAAAGTTGTTTCGAAAGAGCACTTGAGTAGAAATTCTAAATAACTGCCTGCCAGTTCCAACTAGCATGCCTGGGAACCCAACAACGAGAGACGGGTGTGCACCTGTCGACAGGAATGAGACACCTTCCAACACGTAACCTGGAGGCTGGGCTACATACTGACAGTACAGTTGAACAACTTATTCTAATGGAGAGAACCCTCTGCCAGTGAGTGCCACACACGTCCTCATCCTGCTTGTCTGGTGCAGTGTCTTTAAAATGCTTCCATGTGTTCTAAGTGTTTTATGAACAGAAGATCTCATGTAGAATACAGACTGTAAGCTTTTCTTGAAGTCAGATGATCCTGCCACACAGGAACTGTGCCCCTCCCTTCAGATTATCCTGGCAGGTAGAAAGAGAGCAGCAGCTGACCTTGGTGGACTGGGCTGAGCTCCCTGGTGCTCAACAGTACTCCCTAACACCTGGCCTGTTGCCTGTTTGTTACCTCCCTGGATATTTCAGGCCCTTTAGCGGGTCTGTTTAATCCAGGTTGCTTAGTAACACAAGGAAATTGTGCACAAGCTATACGTGCCAAAAGCCTTTTTAAAACTCCTGATCTAGTGGCTCCCCTCTCCCTTGATTAACTCTACCTAGCATTGTAAGATTGGCCCTCGAGAAAATTTTGACTCGCCAAAATATCAGTCTACAACTAACACATCACTCTCAAATGACACTCATCTAAACGAAACCCTCACGTCTGATTCTGGACGCTGACATCCACAATTTCTTTAGATGCTGGGTTGGTGTTGCCGGTAGTATACCCAATCCACTCTGCACTATGTTCACACTCAAGGGATACATGCAAGTGGCTCCCATGTGCCTACGCTGCTCTAGTTATGACATATGTCCCTGTGAAGTTCACCTCTAGTGGGGTAAAGGCACAGAATAAATAACACATGATACACCAGATGTTGCTGTTATGAAGAAAATGAAATAAAGTAGAGGGATTAGCAAGTGATGTGGATCCTGTTTTTGGTACAGTGATCAAGGAAATTTTAAGGAAGTGACATTTGGTCAAAGACCTGAAAGAAATGAACTTGTAAGCCACATTCAGATTTGTAGGAAGAGCATTTCAGACAGACAGAAGAGTGAGTCAGGAGCCCTTGGGCGTAATGTGCTCAGAGTGCGGTAGGAAAGCAGAGGCAGTGTGGCTGGAACTGAATATGCAAGGAAGAAGGGTGATGGGAAGAGTACAGGGAGCTGACTGATGGAAGTGAACATTCCTATGAGCTAAATGATAGACAGGAAGTGACATCATCAGTTGGATAATTACTAGGTTAGCCTGTGGAAGGCCTTGAAGGCCACAAAGGAACTTTTGGCTTCTAATCCAAGTGGAAAGATGAACCAATGGAGAACTGAAACATAGGATTGGTATGATCTGAATTAAGCTTTAAAAAACCATTCTGTTATGTCCCCATGATATGTACATGAACATTCAAAGCCTTATTCTCTATAGACAGGCTTGAAAACAAATCTAAATGTATATTATCTGATAAGGAAATACATAAAATGTAGTATATCCATGCATTGCCATGTTTTCCAGAAATTAAAAGGAATGAAAGTGTGGTGATTTGTGCCTGTAATCTCACCACTCAGGAGAGAGAAGCAAAGGATTGCCCAGAGTCCAACCTGGGCTATACTATAAATTTCAGGCTAGTCTGGGCTATAGAGTAAACTCTTGTCTGAAAATTCAAACAATGGAGTTACCTTATAATAAAGAGACAATACCTTATCCAGACATAATAAGCTATCAAATAAAAAGTTCAATGCCAGGTACGAATTACCTCTTTTCAGGTAGATGGCCCTCTCTTATTGGACTCTCCCAAATATTTTTTTCTTTTTTTCGGTTTTTTTGAGACAGGGTTTCTCTGTGTAGCTTTGCGCCTTTCCTGGAACTCACTTGGTAGTCCAGGCTGGCCTCGAACTCACAGAGATCCGCCTGGCTCTGCCTCCTGAGTGCTGGGATTAAAGGCGTGCGCCACCACCGCCCGGCTAGGACTCTCCCAAATATTACAAGCTATTGCCACATTCTTAGTTATACTTCAGAACCTGATAAGATCCCATTGCTGAGGATACCACATACCTGTGTTATAGGACAAGGAGAAATCAAGCTGGTACCAACCTAGAAGTTTCATCCCTGCTGGCTAGCTTTCACAGTGCTGGGAGCATCTAGAGTGCTACAAGAGGGGGAAATCAGCAGTGAACCTGTAGATGAAGCTGTGGACCCTGTAGACTACACTAACCACTGGCCTGGCAAGAGAGGCCCTCTAGCAGCATGTCTTATGGGAGTAACCAACCACTTTCTGGTTGGGCTTAAAGCCCACTGCATAAAATAGAACCCATACCTGGTACCATTAACCAGACCCAAACCCCATGGCTGGCTAGGTCCTAGACTCTAGGGTAGAACCTAACACTATTATTCTGATAAATGGACATAGTATTAAACTGACCCCTAAGTTCTTGTCTTTATACTCATAGACCAGTGTATCTCTCAGTCCTCATCAGAGAAGCTTCTTTTTGTAGCAGATGACAATTTTACAGAGACCCATAATTGGTCAAGATGAAGGAGAGGTTTTGGAAGGCTCAGCTCTAAATAAGATGCCTATATCACACTCCCTCCCCTAGAGGCTCAGGAATCATTGGAGAAGAGGTGGTGGAGAAATTGTAAAAACCGAAGGGAATAGATGTTGGCAACAAACCTATTTGTGAGACATGACAAAATAGTTGCACACATGAATTCACACCAGCTGGGACTGTGTGTGCAAGATCGGCCCAGGATCAAGCCAGTCAAAAGCCCAGCATGGGTGGGGGAGGGGATCATGGAGTCCCACCCCTAGCTGGGGAACTATTGACAGTTGATGACCATTGAGGGAGGCAGGGTCAGTTTTCTTCAGGGATGCAGGCCCTGAGAGGCCACCCATGCCCCAGGAAATGGTATCACAGCCATGTATATATAGGCAGCACTAAATGGATTCAGTGGGTGTTAGAAAGAAAGACAGTGAAGTAGGAGGGAGGGGGAGGGGGAGAGGGAGGATAAGGAAGGAAGTCGGGAGGGAAAGTGCTGGGGATAGGAGAAGAATTGAAAAGAAGGACATAGGGACGGATTTGATCAAAACATTACATGCATGCATGAATATTAAATAAAATCTTTTTAATGGCAAATATTTTTTTAAAAACAACAGCTTATTTTTTCATATCATTACATAGTGAGAGTTTAATAGTGGCTGGGCAGTGGTGGTGCATGCCTTTAATCCCAGCATTTGGGAGGCAGAGGCAAAAACCAAAGAAAAAGGTTAATAGCTAATAAATATTAGCATACTTTTTCCAAAAAAAAACAACATAAAATACAAAATAACAACCAAGGAAGCACTGGTGCATGTTGTGACACAGATAAACCTAAATAACATCATCCTAGACGAAGGAAGCAGACATGACTGATCACATGCTGCCTGGTTCCATTTATATGAGATGCAAAGTACACCAGAGAGAGGCATGAAGTAGAGCAGGGGTTCTCGGGGCTACAGAGAAGACTGTGGTAGACCGACCACAAGGAAATGTGAGGTTTGTTTTTGTCCAGTGCTAGGGATCAAAACTAGGGCCTTGTGATTGCTGAGCAAGCTCTCTACTCTGAGCAACTTCTGTAGCCTTGGTTTTAGACACAAGGTCTATCATTCTATAGCTCAGGCTAGACTTGAATTCACTATTAGCTCAGGATAGCCTAGACTTCAGGATTCTCCTGCCTCCACCTCCCAACTACTGGGAGTACAGTTGTGTACCAACCAACTGAGAATTTTATAAACTGGACTGGGGGTGGCTGCACCACTCTGTGAAGTGCTAAAAAATAATTTGATTGTATACTTAGGACAATTAAACTTTATGGTAGATAAAATAATTTGTCAACAAAGTTGTAGGGGTTTTAATCACTCTGGCTGTACTGGGGGGGATGGGGACTTCAGGAGAGAAGGATTAGACCAGAGAGCCCATCCAAAGGCTTATGTAATTATCCAGGTGAAAGGGGTGTTGACTTGGATTGTGATGTCCAGTGAGCTGGTGAGATGTGGTCAGACACTGGTTCTACCTCTCTGCAGACAGAAGTGACAGAATTGGCCCCGGGAAAGAGAGGAAGCAAGAGTAACACACAGAGCCACAACGTTGCCCTTTAACAAAAAAGGAGTGGAAGATGTGAAGAGCTCCATTTTAGACAGATAAGATGAGATGTCCTGCAGGAGAAGAGAAGAGGGATAGGGTGGAATTCAAAGCTTAGAACTTCCTTGAGTGAAACTAGACTCATTAGTGACAAGAACACCGTTGAACAAAGGGTTAGCGACATGCCTCACCTCCGTGTCACACAAGCTGCTAGCAAGATGCAAAATCTCACACAGGCAAGATGTATTCAAACACACATCCCTACCGATAATTACATACAGCAGAGAACACACATACTGTTCAAAGTTGGGCAGGTACTTTGGGAGTAAGAACCCTAGAGTAAAGGCTAAACAAACAGTAGAGATAAACGGCAAAAGGAAAGAATTTCCACTGCACATGCACTGTTTTCGTGAACATCCAATGATGCAATGATGGCATGCAGAATCAGTGTTGCATAGACACTAACCATTTGTAAATTAATAACAAAAATCCACTTAGAATTCTAAAACAAAAGTCAGATAAGCAACAGGATATTTTTCCACTTTCATCAACCTATCCCTGTATCATAAAATTGCAGAATTTTTCCCCCTTTGGGTTTTGTTTTTTGGGTTTTTTGTTTGTTTGTTTGTTTTTGCTTTTCCAAAACAAGGTTTCTCTGTGTAGCCTTGACTGTTCTCGACTGTCCTGGAACTCACTTTGTATACCAGGGTGGCCTCACACATACAGAGATCCTCCTGCCTCTGCCTCCTGAGTGCTGGGATTAAAAGTGTGTACCACAATGGCCCAGCTAAAATTATAAAATCTTAGACACAGAAAGGATCTTGGAATGAAATACACAGATAAGATACAGACCCTCCCCGAAACAAGCCAACTTATACAACAACACAGACATAATTTCTTTGGGAATATTGAATGATAAGTAGCTTCTGAAGGGAACTTTCATGGGTATACTGAAACACAAGACTAGGGGACAGCTGATGGCACCAAACACTTCCATTGTGACTGGAGCCTACTTTATGACCAAATGAAGGAAGCTGTGACAGCAGCTTGGCCACTGAAGTCAAATGTTAAATGTGTACGGTTTCAAACCCACTGTTTCTACATTTAGAATGTAAGCAAAGGAGATGTTTGAAACGTCAGTGCATACCGTTTCTCATACTGCTATTCTATAACCACAAATAACTTAAAAATAATGACATACTATTAATAAAATAAATTGAAAATAAATGAAAAGTCTATAAGCAGGGTATTTTAAACAAATTAAGATATATCATACCATGAAGATACTATTCAATCACAAAAATAATGATTTGATTCTATATTTACTAACATAAAAAGAAAATTAAGGCACATTGTTAAATGTAAAAGAAAAATTAGAGACACACTACTGAGGCTTATAAATTTAACAAGAATTTTTTTAAGACCACAACATCTACTATAACTCTGTTTGAAATATAGAAAGTCATGTGTGCCAATTTTAAGAACGTATTATTTGTGTGTGTGTGTGTGTGTGTGTGTGTGTATTGTGTGCATGCATGTGCACCTGTGGAAATCAGAGGACAATTTGCATAAACTGGTTCTCTCTAGTATATGGGTTCTGGGGAGTGAAATCAGATTGTTGCGTTTGGCAGCCAGTGCCTTTACCCACTGAGCCCTCTCATCAACTCTGGAGGAATAATGTCTAACATCCTATAACACAGTAGGGGCTATAGTTGACAACAGTTAATTATATTTCAAAATAGCTCACAGAAGGGATTTTTAATTTTCCAAAGACAAAGAAATGATAAATATTTGAAGTGATAGATATGATCATTTATGTGTATTGAAATGTCACAGTGTACCATGTAAGCATATAAATTACTATGTATTAATTAAGATTTTTATTTTAAAAAAATAATTATCAATCATGTCTCAACAGCAGCTACTGCTTTACCTCAGCCACCAAAGCTTGACTGTCAATGGAGGGTGTGCTTTGTCACGCGCACATGGAAGCCCCTTTCTCACTGCATTGAGTGGTTGGTTTCAGATTTGCTGGCCTCCGTAGTCAGGAGAAAGCATTCATAACTGACAAGCAGCTCTTGAACCCTGACTTCCGAGCCTGAAGCATCCAGTGTGTCTTCAGTTCAGGGACGCTGTGACTCTGTGACGTCCCTATTGTAAAACGTTGCCACTGACCAGATGACAGGCCTGTGATGACAGATACCACAAAGCTCGCTCGGACCAGACAGTCCAGGCTCTTGAACGGTCTCTGAAAACTCCATGTGTTCCTCTCTTCCAAGAACTTGTGTTTTCTCCTCCCACCCAAACAACTGGAGCACAGTCATCCTTCCATATCTGTGAGGGATGGGCTGCAAGACCTGCTCTGCCCCCCCATACTGAAATATGTGATGCTTGAGTTGTTCATATAAAATTATATATTTGCATAGAACCTACTGACTTCAAACCAACCCTAGGTGACTTACAGTGTCTAACTCAACATAAATACTATGTAAATCATTGTTGTACTAAATTGTTCACAGAATAATGACAAGAAAAAAATGTCTGTAGGTGCTCAATACAGGTATAATTTTTTAAAAAAATATTTGCCATCCTCGGTTGCCTGAATTCAAGATGTAGGACCATGAATACCGAAGACCAAATGTATTTTCTGGTGTACTAAAACTACTCATGCTCTGTAGTGTAAGCTCCTCACTGTTTGACTACCTGCTCCCACCAAAGTAAGGTAACACCCCAGGCTCCTTTTTGTGGGGTCTATAGTTAAAGGAGAGGTAATTGGCAATCAGTGATGTGCCCTCCAGGAAAATTTCACAGTGAGCGGTACAAGAGAGAGACCGCCCAGTCCAGACAGTTATTGCCTACAGAGCCGTACCTGGGCTGGCTTCTGGAGACCTTGTTGCTGAGGCTTGGGAAGGAAGTAAGAGGCACACCTCAGGCTAGCTCTGGTTCCCAAGGCTCTCTTTGCATAAGTGAGTTTTTAGCCAAAGAAGCATGGCTGGAGCTCCGGTGCTGAGAAAGGCAGGAACCAACAGGGAGGGCTGTAACTGTGCCTGAAAACAATTTCAAACTGTGTTACAAGCCAGCGCCGCCACACAGAGGGGCCCTATTCGGCTCTCTACGTGGTTCTGAAGTCTCTTCAAAGCACTCAATTAAAAAAATGTTGCTTCTATAAAACTCAGGGCAGACTATTACAGAGCAAACAGCTGCTGTGTCATTAGAAACACAGGAAATGTTCTGAAGAGGGGATGCTTGGCGTTCTCAATCTCTTCCTCTGCATCCCAAGTGTGGTATCCAGAAAATGAAGCAGTGTGAACTTGTGTTGTTAATTTTGTTTTCAAAAAGACCATTATAAGAGAGATGAGTGTTCACTACAGAAATGTCTGAACATGCAGAAAATTGTAGAGAAAGCTCAGACTGGAGATCCTAGCAGGCCATGTTCACTCTTCTGGTGTTTTCCAGTGTGTTTTGTAGCATGCATTTTCTAATACTTGAAGACGTATTTCAGATAATGTACTTACAGCCTGAAAAATCTGATTTTTTGCATAACCTTGGTCTATAGCCATTTCACGTCTCATGGATGTGACATCATTAGTTAGTAATGTCCCAGGAAGTAATCCTGCGATAAATAGCTTTGTGTCTGTCTCTCTTGCTGCACATCAGATTGACTCTTGGGGGCAGCTTTCCAGCACTCTCAGTTGAGGAGTAAGTTCTGGTTTGGGTTAATCAAAAGACAGAATAATAGCTAGCAATCCTTACTTAAATTCCTACAGTATCCTTTTAGTGTATCCTACTGTTAAATATATATTATTAAATATTAATATACTATCAAACAAATAACTTTTATCTCCTACAAGGCCTTTCTGAATTATGAATTCATTTTCTATAACATAACTCTGTTAAAACTCTCAACTATGGCTATCCTTAGGAAATGAAGCTTGTTTTTTTTTCTACTTCTCTTTTTTTTTTAATTGCATTTTCCCAGTTTTCTATGACATATATAATGCCACTTTGACAATATTTCATAAAAGTAAAAGATTGTCAAGTAATGTGTCCTTCCTGTTCACAGTCTTAGAAAAAGCCACTATAGGAAGCCCATGAACTGTGGACTGGTGGCTGTGGAGCCCCTATGGGACTGGACTAGGCCCTCTGGATATGGAAGATGGTTGTTTGGCTCGAACTGTTTGGGAGGCACCCAGGCAGGGGGATCAGGATCTGTCCCTGGTCTATGGGCAGGCTTCTGGAATCCGGTGCCTGTGGTGTGACACCTTGCACAGCCTTGGTGCAGTGGGAAGGGGCTTGGACCTGCCTAGGCTCAGTGTGCTGGGCTCTGCTGACTCCCCATGGGAGACCTCGATTTGGGGGGTGTGAGGATGTGGGGTGGCTTGGGAGAGAGGGCTGGGGGTGGGAGGAGGGAGGAGGGGGGGTCTGTGGATAGCATGTGGAGTGAGTAGAAATTTTCTTAATAAAAAAATAATAAAAAAAAAATTAAAGAAAAAGAAAGATAGAAAAAGCCACCAAAGAGTGTAAACACTGTTTGTCTTCCTGCTTATTCAAGACCACAATAGAGAAAGCTGAATTTCATATTTTTAAAAACTAATTTAAGTAGATTTGCACAAGATTAACTGAACTTGTTTACAAAACCATGCAGTCATTCCTTAGCCTTCCCCGTGTGATTTGCATGAAATCAAGGTGGTAAAGCAATAAAGAGCCCCTTTCCTTAAGATGGAGCTGGGAACACACACAACACACAGTTAATGCTCAGTTTTGTCTAAAAACAATTCCTGATCTGAAAAAGGAAAAAATTAAATTGAGCAATGTTCCAAGAATGCCTTAGTATATTCATGACCATCGTGGCTTTGATAACGAGCAAAGGAAGCATTAAAGCAGCTAAAACCTCCATCACAGAACGTGTGGGAACAAGAGTTAACTTGAGCGACAAAGTTGTCTTGAAAGGAGGAAAAGAGAAATCATTAAAAAGTTGATGCTGTGGAAGAAGGAAATATCCCAATTAAAGGAGAGAGGGAAACAAGCACTTAAAATACAGAACACCCAGAGAAAAATGTGTGCACAATATTAGTGTTACTCTCCCTCCATGACTCCTGACATACACTTATTTCCAACAACTCAAAGAAAGGAGGGTTTTGAGGAAAAGCGACAGAGAACTCTACTGTCTATATATACAAGTCAAATATACTCACCTTGCAGTTTTGTCCCTGTAAGGCACACTGGGCTTAGATTAAATATACTTTGTAATAGTTGAGGCTTAGTAAGCAATGCTCTTTAATGTGTACCTGAGCGTTTTATATTTATTCATATCTTGCTCTACTTTGTTCCATTGTTTATACTTAAAATTAGATTTATTTTGTATGCTCTTATTTTAACAGAATGAGTCTCTAGAGAAGAAGTTTTATTGACTTGGTTTCTAATACAGCGTTCTTTTATGTGTGTTCAGTAGATGCCTATAAGAATCTATAACCAAAAGCATTCACCTGGTGGCAGCTACCCAGATCTTAGGCACAGGGCCACAGAGAAGATATTCACTAAAGGGTTATAACGACAAATGCAAATCTAGTAATTAAAGGCAAACTCACATTAGCCGAAATACCTCATGCCAGAGTTAATGCCTGCTTCTTCCCCTGTTGCCATGGAGATGAAGAGCAGCTGGTAGGCCCTGTGTCTGTGGTTCCCCAGCTAGCCATGGTTGCACATCACAATCACCTAGGGATCTCTTAAAAGTCTAGACTCTAACCTCACTTTCCCCTCCCTGAAGTTCTCACTCAGTGTCTGCATCGGAAGGACCATCAACTAGGCTTTGCATATTCAACTACAGGATTTCCACAAAAATTGGTTTTCTCCAAATTATTTTCCAGTCTAGTGTCATCAAAGAGTAAGAAAATATGTAAAACATTTAGTCTGTGACATTTTATAAAACTCTTATGGTTGTCCAGATTTTTGAATTGATTCAAATATTTAACCAAAAAAAAAAAGTGCATTTTGATGGGATTTCATTAACAGAGCCTATGCCAGCACACTTCTGCAAAAATAAACTGCTTCACCCTCTTCT